>NC_051178.1:150446759-150490209 GCF_013339695.2 Rhipicephalus sanguineus | reverse complement strand
CGCCGGAGCCAGGGCACTGTTCTGGCTTCCACCACCGCTTGTATACTTTTTGTGCGCATACAATGACGGTCCTCCTTCTGTATGCATCAAAGTAATGAATACAGACCTAAGCGGTACGTACAGTAAACGCCATAAGCTAATGTTATGCAATGCTTTCTTTGCGGACTGACAAACACAGGCACTTTCATTTCAGATTCCTATCATGCACTTTCAAAGTGACGTTTTGTATGCCGCTGACACTGTCCGCGTCACGCAGCATGCTGAGAAGCAATCGGCGTACCGCTAACCCTTGCGCAGCTTTCAATGTTTTTGCCATCAAATGAAGCCGATAATTGATTCCTTTAAGACGGAAACTAAATAGACGCAAGTAAATTATCTGCCGTGATGCCTTTGTAAGGAAAACAGAAAAATATGCGTTTACTGTGCGAGATCCGTCGCACAGTAAACGCACAGTGCGGACATCCGTTATTATTCATTAGAATACAAATGTGTGCCTGTGATTTGTGAGGCGATAGCTTCATCTGCCGCACACTTGAACGGGCGTAAGCAAAGACTAAGAATAGCTTTTAAGGCCCTTTTTTGTTTTCTGATAATGGTCTATGTACAATAATCTTGAGAGCTCGAAATGTGACAATATAAACATATAAACTTATTCATGATACGAATTACAATCTCTGTATTTTTTTGTTTTGCAGTGCGATCATTACCTACTTTATTTCGTTTACGAATGCGTTTCTCTCGCTTAAGTGAGCGCTCTTTAAAGTTTACCGTATGCTCACAATACTTCGCGAATAATGTGAATGTGCACATTCCTTAAGCCATTCCGAGTACGTACGGCCTTCCCACGCACTTTGAGCCGCAGCAGTTGAATATCGCGAACGCAATTTCGTTTTCTACTCGGGGCTAGAAGAGGGGAAGGCAATTCGCTCAGTAGGGGCACAGATGGCTTTTGTGATACGAAACAATGGCGCGTTCTCTCATTACCCCGGACTTGATGTGTTCGTGTTTGTGGGCCCGTTCTGCAAGAACGGCTCTCGAAAGCTCACAAAGTCGTTAAAGCTGCAGCTTTAAGTCGCCTTGCATGTGCGCACATTTGTATTCTTAAGTGTTTTCAGAGTACAACCGAAAACATCATGGTGCACGGCGAAGCGAGCAGTTACTGAAAGCTCGACTATCCTCACAGTGCTAACCACGATTTAATGGTGCGCTGGTGCACGATCGTTGTTTGTCACTATAGCGGCACAGTACATGCATGACAGCATCCGAGGCCGCAACGCTATGAGGAACCAGAGACACAAGGCAGCAACAGAGGAATCGCACACCACGCTATCTCTTCAAGAATGGTAGCTCTTTTCCATGTGATGGTATGTAAGAAAAACTGCCGCGCTTTTTTCATAATGCCATGGCACGCCTCTGTAAATTTTTTGTGTTGTCAGCATCCATCTGCGTTATCGCCGACAATTCGCACGACAATGGTGCGTTGCCGCAGTATATTGTGGTATGAGAAGAAGGCTTGGTGTAAGGGGTCAATTAGTACGTTAAAAATTACGTATCAACGCATCTTCCTGCTTGACCAGCGTAGCTAGACCATAATATTACTAGAATTTGCCGTATGTATTACAAAAGGGTAGTGATAGTGTTTTAAAGCCTCAATTCAAGTACATCTTTTTCTACTAGAAATAACGGCATTCGCTCGGCGGTTTGTTTTTTTTCGCTGCCTATTGAAGGCTATGTGGTAAATAGCGTATATTATGCTCGCACGTGTGCCAACATGCATGCAGAGCTAAAAACACAACAAAATGAAAAACACCTATGTAAGGTGGACTTGGTCTAGATACATGCACGTTTAACACGTACGTAGGGTAGTGAACTTTAGAGGCATACAGGAACTTTTGAATGGATACAGTAAGTACACAAAGACCCAGAAAATACAGCAAGTATAGCACAACAGCGACTGGTCGCAATCGCAGGACCCAGCTGGTGATAGGAGCGCGAACAGCTGAGTAAATATCGGGGTCATAGTATTATGCACGTCAAGTAGGCGGTGGCCCCTAAACTAAGGATAAAGAGGGTCGGTGAATGGGATAGCAGATGCAGAAGAAAGTGACTTTCGTACTTTTTGAAAAGGAGGCAGCCGGTGGGGTACGGGCCGGCGTCTCTGTATGCTGGTATGAAGCCGAGAAACTGACGTCCAGGATCATCCTTATAGAAAACGTTCTAGATTCTGCGGATGTTGCTCAACGTTTGCTATAACCAGGTCAGAGGCCAGGGCATGGTGAGACAAATTCGACCGCGCTGCGCTTGGGAATTGTAGATGTGGGGACGAATCTCATCGACCCGTTGTACCGATGACTCGTGCAGGACGTATTCTGGTCACGATGCCGGCACCGATGCTTTCGGTTGTTGCGCGTGCGTGCCAGCCTACGTGCAGCCCAAAAACATCCGAGTGCACACCGGAATCGGAGTGCAAAGACTCTTGGGGAAGGTGTCAAGGGAAAAAAAAAGAAACAGGCCGAAACTAAGAACGAATGAAAAACATTGCCTGGAAAGGTCTGCCTTAGAATGCATTGGCTGAGCAGAAACCGGCAGGAGAAGGGGAACAGAGAGATTTCAGCTAACCGATAGTAAGCTTAGAAAATATTGCACTGGTGTGCAAACGTCCTGTCCTCTTTCATCAGTGCGCCATCGTCTTGTTCTAGCACTGCTTTCACTTGCCGTCTTAACAGTGCTTTCAGTTAGTGCGCTTAGTGGAAAGAGTACACGAAAAAAAAATTTGCGCAGCTTGCACTTAGTTGCCCATGTCTGGGGCAGAGCAGAGCTGGGCGGCACTCGGCTGGACCTGGCTTGACAAGGGACGCGTGTATTCGCACGCCGATGCACGAAGTGTTCACGGGATCACATTGTTAACCACGAGTATTGGATAGGTATCGATCGGGCTTGATTGGAAAACGCTTGGCAGTCACAACACCATGCAACATAATGTCACGTGGTCATGACGTCGACGAAGACAGCAGTCGGCGTTTGCAGGATGAAACTGTTTATTTGGCCGAACTTGTGGCCGGAAAATGAGAACTAGAACTACAGCAATACACGCTGTACAATAATAGCAGCGAACAGGGCGTCGTCCGTCGATCAGCTGACAAGCGGTCAAGCGCGTCGGCTTTTATACAGGCGCTATGGAACTTTCCAGCAATATCGCTGGTGGCGGCGTTATCTCTCGACAAAGCTGGAATATTCGCGTGCGGCGCGCAAGTCTTAACAAAACGATCTACCAAAATCGTGAAGCTTCTCGAACACTGCTTCGGGGCCAGCGTCGAGCGTTGATAACCGTCCTTGCCGGTCAAACTCAAACACATCAAAATAAAAGAAGAGGCGGCCGTGGCATTGCCCCCCTCTGAAAAAGCATCGTCCCGATGCTTGCAACAGAACACGGAAAGGAAAAAACAAGTGCATACACAAATAAATTACAATAACAAAGGAAAAAGTAGAGTCCCCAGGTTCGCTAGGCGCAAAAAACGGCTTAAGGCGCACGACATGGACGACTTCAGGTCGTGCGCGGCGTCGCTGGGAGTTCGTAATGCCGTCCGGGACGACCTCGTAGTCAAGAGCGCCGTGACGTCGAAGCACCTTGTATGGCCCGAAGTATCGCCGAAGAAGTTTTTTCACTGAGCCCACGTCGGCGTATCGGCGTCCAGACCCACACACGGTCACCGGGTTGGTACTCCATGTGGCGTCGTCGAAGATTATAGTGACGGCTATCGACCCTCTGCTTGTTCTTGATGCGCAGGCGGGCGAGCTGTCGAGCTTCTTCGGCGCGTTGCAAATAGGCGGCAACGTCCAGGTCGTCTTCGTCGGTGGCGGTTGGTAGTATTGCGTCGAGCGTCGTTGCCGGGCTCCTTCCGTAGACCAGCTTGTACGGCGTCATTTGCGTCGTTTCTTGCATGGCCGTGTTGTATGCGAAGGTCACATACGGAAGGATGGCATCCCACGTCTTGTGTTCGACGTCGACATACATGGCCAGCATGTCGGCGATGGTCTTGTTCAGCCGCTCGGTGAGGCCATTGGTCTGTGGGTGGTACGCTGTGGTCCGGCGGTGGCTTGTTTGGCTGTATCTCAGTATTGCCTGAGTTAGGTCAGCAGTAAACGCCGTACCTCTGTCGGTGATGAGGACCTCTGGGGCGCCATGACGCAGGAGGATGTTCTCAACGAAGAACTTCGCTACCTCGGCGGCACTGCCTCTGGGTAGGGCCCTTGTCTCGACGTAGCGGGTGAGGTAGTCGGTAGCTACGACGATCCATTTGTTTCCGGTATTGGACGTTGGGAACGGCCCAGTAAGTCCATCCCAATTTGCTGGAACGGCCGTCGAGGTGGCTTGATAGGTTGCAGAAGTCCGGCTGGCCTAGTCGGTGGTGTCTTGCGTCGCTGACAGTCCCGGCAGGTCTTGACGTAGCGAGTTACGTCAGCGACAAGGCGCGGCCAGTAGTACTTTTCCTGTATTCTTGCGAGCGTGCGAGAAACACCCAGGTGTCCAGACGTCGGGTCGTCATGCAGGGCCTGGAGGACCTCTGGTCGCAATGTCGAGGGCACTACGAGAAGGGAATCGGCTCGAAGCGGCGAGAAATTCTTCTTAAGGAGAACACCGTTGCGCAAGAAAAACGACGTCAGTCCTCGCGTGAATACCTTGGGAACAATCGGTGGTCCTTCCCTCGAGGTATTCCACAAGGCCCCTGAGTTCTGGGTCCGCTCGCTGTCGTTCGGCGAAGTCTTCGGCACTTATGGTTCCCAAGAAGCAGTCATCCTCCATGTCGTCCTGCGGCGGTGGGTCGTCGGGGGCGCGGGACAGGCAGTCAGCGTCGGAGTGTTTTCTTCCGAACTTGTAAACGACGGTTATGTCAAATTCTTGAAGTCGTAGGCTCCACCGTGCGAGGCGACCTGAAGGGTCCTTCAAGTTAGCTAGCCAACACAAGGCGTGGTGGTCGCTCACAACTTTGAAGGGCCGGCCGTAGAGGTAGGGGCGAAACTTCGATGTAGCCGAGATGATGGCCAGGCACTCCTTTTCTGTTGTGGAGTAGTTGATTTCTGCCTTTGATAGCGACCGGCTAGCATAACTGATGACCCTTTCGAATCCGTCGGTCTTTTGCACAAGGACGGCGCCGAGTCCTACGCTGCTTGCGTCGGTGTGGATTTCCGTATCGGCGTATTCGTCGAAATGCGCAAGTATGGGAGGCGTCTGCAGGCGTCGTTTCAGTTCTTGAAATGCTTGAACTTGCGACGTTTCCCACCTGAATTCGACGTCGGCCTTCGTGAGTTGCGTCAGTGGCTCGGCGATCCGTGAAAATTCCTTGACGAAACGTCTGTAATAGGCGCACAAGCCGAGAAAACGGCGTACGGCCTTCTTGTCGGTGGGCGTCGGGAAGTCAGCGATGGCAGCTGTTTTCCGCGGGTCCGGGCGAACACCATCCTTGCTGATCACGTGGCCCAAGAACAAGAGCTCCTCGTACGCGAAGCGGCACTTTTCAGGCTTCAAGGTGAGTCCGGAGGTCTTGATTGCTTGAAGTACAACTTCAAGGCGCCGAAGGTGTTCGTCGAAGTTTGAGGAAAACACAACGACGTCGTCCAAGTACACGAGACACGTCTGCCACTTCAAGCCGGCCAGTACTGTATCCATAACCCGTTGAAAAGTCGCAGGTGCCGAGCAAAGACCGAAGGGCATGACCTTGAACTCGAACAGGCCGTCTGGTGTTATAAAAGCAGTCTTTTCTCGGTCTCTCTCGTCGACTTCTCTTTGCCAGTAACCGGTCTTGAGGTCCATCGACGAAAAGTACTTTGCGTTGTGTAATCGATCCAGGGTGTCGTCTATCCGGGGAAGGGGATACACGTCCTTCTTCGTGACTTTGTTCAGGCGACGATAATCGACGCAAAAACGTAGAGTCCCATCCTTCTTCTTCACTAGCACTACTGGGGATGCCCACGGATTCTTCGACGGCTGGATGATGTCGTCGCGTAGCATTTCGTCGACCTGTTTCTTCACGGCCTCGCGTTCTCGCGTCGAAACTCTGTACGGGCTCTGACGGAGTGGTCTGGCGCTTTCCTCTGTTATGATGCGATGTTTTGCCACGGGAGTCTGCCGAATTCTTGACGACGACGAAAAGCAGTCCTTGTATTGCAAGAGCAGGGTTTTGAGCTGTTCTTGTTTGTGCTTCTGAAGGCTGGGATTGATGTCGAAAGCTAGTTGCGGCGCTTTATTCGTAGGAGTAGGCTCGGGAGAATCGGTGAGGCCGAAAGCATTGCTGGCTTCTACGATTTCTTCGATGTAGGCGACCGTCGTGCCTTTGCTCACGTGCTTGTACTCGTTGCTGAAATTCGTGAGCATAACTGTTGCTTTCCCTGCCCGCAGCTCTGTTACTCATCTTGCGACGCAAATCTTGTGGTTAATCAAGTGGTGCTGGTCGCCTTCAACAACGCCTTCCAGGTCTGCTGATTTCTGAGTGCCGACGGAAATGATGACGCTGGAGCGAGGGGGAATGGTGACCTGGTCTTCCAGCACATTCAAGGCGTGCTTTCTTGGCGGAGTGTGCGGCGGTAGTGCCTTTTCCGTGGACAGTGTTATTGACTTAGACCTCAGGTCGATGATTGCACCATGAAGGCCTAAGAAGTCCATACCAAGGATGACATCTCTCGAGCAACGCGGCAGGATTACGAAGTTCGCGGGATAAATCCGGTTGTTAATGGTGAGTCTCGCTGTGCAGATTCCCTCCGGGGTTACGAGGTGACCTCCAGCTGTCCGGATTTCGGGGCCTTCCCAGGCTGTCCTAACTTTCTTCAGCTTCGTGGCGAACGGTCCACTGATGACAGAATAGTCGGCTCCGGTTGTCGACGAGGGCTGTGACGCTGTGGCCATCGATAAGAACGTCGAGGTCGCTAGTTCGTCGTCTTGCGTTGCAGTTAGGTCGTGGCGTCGGGTCACGGCTACGTCGGTTTGTTCCGCTGCTTCCACGTTGCGTCGTCAGGTCTACTTCGGTCCGCGAGGTTTCGTCGTCAGGGGTTCGCGTCGTGTCCTGAAGCCTTCGTCGTGGCGGCGGCGTCGGCGGCGGAGGGTCTTCGGTATTTCGTCGTACAGCAACCGCACCTCCATCGGTTGCTGCCCTTAGTTTTCCGGATACGGGCTAGGTGACCGGCCCCGGGTTGGTCCAGTGTATGGTCGGCGTTGGGGAGAGGCGTAGCGGCCTGGCGACGGCGATCGGGAAGGTCCTCGGGGGGTCCACTGCGCTCCTGCCAGGTAGTCGGCGATGTCACGTGGTCGTTCCCCCTGCTGTGGACGCGGCGCGTCGACGGCGAACCCACGCAGTCCCATCTGTCGATAATGGCAGCGGCGGTAGGTGTGGCCGGCTTCTCCGCAGTGGTAGCAGAGTGGACGATGGTCGGGGGCGCGCCAAACGTCGGTCTTCCTCGGCGTGTATCGCTGACCGGCTGGCGGGCGGTATGACGTCGGTGGTGGCGGCGGTGGTGCCTGGCGGCGGAACTGCTGGGGCGGCGCGGCGTCTTGACGTGGGCGAGGAGGGGGGGCGTTGCGTCGGGCTGCAGCAGCATAGCTCATTGCTTGCGGCTGCGGCGGTGCCGGTTGAGGAACACCCAGTGATTGTTGGATTTCCTCGCGTACAACGTCCGCAATCGACGTCACTCCGGGCTGTGACAAAAGGTGCGAGCTTTCGCAGCTCCTCTCGCACGATGGCTCGGATCGTTTCGCGCAAGTCGTCGGAGCCGAGGGCATGAACTGCTGCGCTGTCTTGGAATGCGCGGCGATTGTACTGCCGAGTGCGCATATCGAGCGTCTTCTCGATTGTTGTTGCCTCCGCGAGGAATTCTTGGATGGTCTTGGGTGGGTTTCTGATTAGTCCCGCGAACAGCTCCTGCTTGATTCCTCGCATGAGGAAGCGAACTTTCTTCTCCTCGGGCATCTCAGGGTCTGCGTGGCGGAACAGTCTCGTCATTTCTTCTGTGAAGAGTGCCACGTTTTCGTTTGGCAGCTGCACGCGGGTTTCGAGCAGAGCCTCGGCCCTCTCCTTGCGGACAACGCTGGTGAATGTTGCCAGGAAGCTGCTGCGAAAAACGTCCCATGTTGTCAGGGTTCGCTCTTGGTTCTCGAACCATGTTCTAGCTGCGTCCTCCAAGGCGAAGTAGACATGCTGTAGCTTGTCTTCACTGGTCCAGGCATTGAAAAGGGCGACTCGGTCGTAGGCTTCGAGCCAGCTCTCCGGGTCTTCGAACGACGATCCGCGGAAGGTTGGCGGCTCCTTGGGCTGGCGAAAAAGGATTGGCGCAGGCTGCACGTGGTCAGTCATCGTTGCTGTGGTCGATGTTGAGATCTGCGGCTGCCTGGGTTTTTCGGGAAGGAGCCCGTGCTCTGGCTGCAGTCCCTTCTGCCTGCGGCTTGTCCGACGATCCGGGATTTCCTTGCCGTCGTCCTCTTCGCGGCTTGGGCTTGGGTCAGCGCTCCGCGGTGGCGTCCGGATCATGAAGCAGCACCTCCACCAGATGTCACGTGGTCGTGACGTCGACGAAGACAGCAGTCGGCGTTTGCAGGATGAAACTGTTTATTTGGCCGAACTTGTGGCCGGAAAATGAGAACTAGAACTACAGCAATACACGCTGTACAATAATAGCAGCGAACAGGGCGTCGTCCGTCGATCAGCTGACAAGCGGTCAAGCGCGTCGGCTTTTATACAGGCGCTATGGAACTTTCCAGCAATATCGCTGGTGGCGGCGTTATCTCTCGACAAAGCTGGAATATTCGCGTGCGGCGCGCAATCTTAACAAAACGATCTACCAAAATCGTGAAGCTTCTCGAACACTGCTTCGGGGCCAGCGTCGAGCGTTGATAACCGTCCTTGCCGGTCAAACTCAAACACATCAAAATAAAAGAAGAGGCGGCCGTGGCAATAATTACCTTAAGTATCTTAATTAGTAAATCAGACTAAATGGCTCACTTGGCTTAATTTGCTTATCCGAGGTTTGTTCTCGGTTAGCTTGCATTCCAAGTCAACCTAGGCATAACTAGTTAGTTTGTCTAATTAACCCTAACTAGGCTCAGTCTTAATTAGTCATAATTCGACTTAGCTCGGCTCATCTTGTCAAGTTCGGCGTGACTCGGCCCAAAATATCCACTCGGCTTAATTATTCTCTGACTTAATTAGCATAATTATACATAACTAATAATATATTACCATGATCAACTAGGCTCAATTAGGTTTCGCTATGATTAACTTGGCTCAAATAGACACGGCTATGCTTAACTTGGCTTGACATGGCCGCGTGAGCAAGTTGATAATTTCTTGTCTACATCGCGAACTGGACAAACGGCAGGCATAACAGTTCTGCCGTGAAAGCGAAAGGTTGTGTGAGTTGCACGTCCGAAAGACAGCTTGTTAGCGTCCAGCGGGCATTAACTAGTGTAATAATAGTAATTGTTGAGGTCTTACGTCTCAAAACCACGATAGGATTATGAGAGACACCGTAGTGAAGTTTACCACCAGGGGTTCATTAACGTGCACTTAAATCAAAGCACACGGACCTCTAGCATTTCGCTAGACCCGCGACCTCCGGGTCCGCAGTCAAGCCAGGCCCGTAGCCAGGAATTTTTTTCAGGGGGGGGGGGGAGGGGAGGGGCACTTGCTGAATGAAAGTTTTGACGATTTGAGAAAAACGCCTATTTTCATGATTTATTTTCGATAAAACACCATGTGTCATCAAAACTTCCAGCAGGGGAAAGGGGGCTGCCCCCCCCCCTCCCCACCTAGCTACGGGCTTGAAGCACCAAAACCGCTAGACCACCGCGGCAGTTTGTAGGTTTGCTGTCGTGGCAAAGCGGTTCGATAATGCGTTTATAGCGACGCTAAATTTTTTTGCCGATACTTGCATTTCAACAAGGCTGAAAACAGACCACTTCGCTGGGACATGCCAGGGCGAGTGAATAGAGAGAGTGTGCGGCATGCTGAAGCGTAAGAATTTTAAAGGGGCCCTGCAACACTTTTGTTTATTGCCCCAGGAATCGACGGCCGCATTTTTTTTTAGAATCCGTCAAGCACGAGCGGAGTTAGGAAGATTCGTCGCAACATATATTTGCTTTCTCTCTTCTCTCGCCCCGACGAGAGCACTGGAAGCTAAGCAAGGAGGGATGTCAAGCAGGAAAGAAGCTATGTCACGCCCACGTCATGACCTTGAGCACTTTTTCTATTTATTCCTTCGAACGCGCGGCTTACTTTCAGTGTGATCGCGTGGGCACGCGAAGTCGGGCATGTGGCGGCCTCCCGCGGCGGCCGTAGTAACTATGCATCCCACGATGCTCAAATCAGCCAATGGCCGTGAATTTGGGTATATGGCGCTGCCATTTGGGTATACGGCACCATTTGTTGAGAGAAGGGGGAACGATTTCTAGCTGACTTTGAGAATTAATTGTAAATTACAGGTCGCGTGCTGCGCTATTATTAGCTCCCGTGTTCTCAGGAGCCTCGACTACCGATCGGCAACCTTTTCCGACCATATGTTAAAAAAGTGTTGCAGGGCCCGTTTAAGGATTCGCCAACAGTCCACCAGGGCTTTTCGTTGTCTCTTGTTTCAAACCTTGCCGCGCTTCGGTAGAATACGGTTAGTCTACATCCGAGATTTTTTGCTTCGTCTCCTCGCTTGCTGTTGGCTTGCGCACTGCCGTGTCAACTCCTACACTATACAAATTTATTGTGGCACCTCTTTGTGCTAATTATTTTTTTCCCTCTTTTTATGTGTTGCAGTCGTAAACCTCACTCACAGGCATGCCACTATACACCAAGGAATATTTATCGGTGCCTAGCGAATTTTGATAAGGAATTAACAGAAAGTTGGATCTTACGGCAAAGGAAAGACGAATCAATTGTGAAGTGCCCTAGAACAAAGAGAATGGAATGGGAAAAGAGCAGTGCAATGTTGAAAAGTAACGTAAAAAAATGGCGCATCACACACAATGTTAACGCAGTCGAAAAAAAGTTGAGGAATTTTTAAATTAAGGTTTTAAGTCACAACTTCTTTTTTTTGTTTTGTTTTTGTCGTAGCAAATGAGTTGAAAACGTTACAAGCATTCTTGCGCCCTGGTTGATGTGAAAGCATCGCTGACCAAGTCGCTATATATCTCTTGCAAACTGAATATTTATCATCCGGTTAAACACCTGCCCATCACATCTTATCTATCTCTTTATCTCTTCAGAATTCCTGCGTATGCGCCTCTCTATTTGCCTTCTCGTTCGCTGAGCACACTTTTACTTCATCGCGGTAAGTCGCTACTCAATGCCCTCGTCACAGCTCCTGCTAGCGTTCTGTGTTAGCATATTTTT
This sequence comes from Rhipicephalus sanguineus, assembly GCF_013339695.2. Lineage (NCBI taxonomy): Eukaryota > Metazoa > Arthropoda > Arachnida > Ixodida > Ixodidae > Rhipicephalus > Rhipicephalus sanguineus. Next base: position 150,478,846 of record NC_051178.1, on the reverse strand, counting down.
CTAAAAAACACAAGCACCGCTTCATTCATGTCGAGCGTCTCTCGCAATATTCCGGTAGAAGCATCATGGTGCAACTAAAAAAATGAAAATACGCGGTAATATTGCCAACGTCGGAAGCGTCCTGCCGCACCCCCTGCTGGACTCCTTCACCCGATCTCCATCCCTACCGAACCTTTCTTCCGTGTTGGTGTAGACCTTCTCGGCCCTTTTCCTGAGTCCAACTCTGGCAACAAGTGGGTCGTCGTTGCTATAGACCATGCGGCCAGGTACGCCATCACTCGAGCGCTCCCCACCAGCACTGCTACTGACGTTGCCGACTTTCTGCTCCACGACGTCATTCTACACCATGGCGCTCCTCGTCAACTGCTCACCTATCGTGGCCGCGCATTTTTGTCACGAGTCATTGACGATCTTTTACGCTCTTCCTCAACGCAGCAAGGGTTGACCACTTCCTACCATCCCCAAACAAATGGCCTCACCGAGCGCCTAAATCGCACTCTCACGGACATGCTCTCCATGTATGTCTCATCTGACCACCATGACTGGGACCTGGCGCTACCTCACGTGACCTTCGCTTACAATTCATCGCGTCATGATACCGCCGGTTACTCACCTTTTTATATGCTCCATGGCCGTGATCCGACGTTACCACTGGACACCCTACTTCCGGCTACTACATCTCCGCCGAGCGAATACGCACGGGATGCTATCGCTCGTGCCGACCACGCGCGTCAGATAGCCCGCTCTAGGCTGTCGGCTTCACAAGCAGCCCAGAAGACCCTCTACGACAGCAGGCATGTCGACGTTCGTTTCTCGCCTGGTTCCCTAGTTCTCCTGTGGTGCCCGGTTCGTCGTGTTGGCCTGTCCGAGAAGTTGTTATCCCGCTACATGGGTCCGTACCGTATCGTCCGCCAGGTAACGGACGTCACCTACGAGATCGTTCCCGTTTCCGAGACTAGCCCGCCTGCAAACACGCCCAGTGACGTAGTGCACGTCAGTCGGCTAAAACAATACCGCCCTCCTTCTGAAGAACATGGTTAAAGCGCACCGAGACGGCGCTTTTACCGCCGGGGGTAATGCTACGTAGCTAACCCATCAAGAGCCAGACATTCTGCGTACAGAAGACGACAAAGAGGACTGGCCTGGCTGTCTGCTGTGGGTGCTGTCCTCCATCTTGCTCGATGGTGTGCACATCAGTGTATATACACTTGTAAATAGTCACGCCTCGTGTCATTTTACGTAACAATATCAAACAACGTAAACTGAAAAGCAGATGTTCACCAACCGACCAAAGCTAAAGTTTTCTTGGACGGCTTGTTTGCCCCGGTAGTTGAGAGGCCCGAAAATGCATCATAATATCGTTTTTTTTTTTTTTAATGCGCGTACGTAGACTGCGGCAGAAACTGCAGAAGCGTAATAACCGAGAGAGTATTCATCATGCCTCGCCTAGTTTCCAGAATGTATCTCTGTGGAGGATGTCCGCAAGAGAAAGCACGGAAAGCGTAGCTTTGACCTTTGGGAGCTTCGGTGCTCCAACTACCGTTTCAGGCCACGGCTCACGAGCTCCTGCAATTTGCTCCTTTTTGTCGCGGCGATGCGGCAAGATTTTATCGTGACGCCTTGAGGGCTCGTGTTCGCAGAATGCTTCCGGCTTCCCCAGAGTGCATCGACTCTGTTTCACTAGAAGCATGCGCACTTTTCTCAGCTGCGTCCCATGAGAAACGCGTGAACTTTGATTGCTTGCGAGGATGTCACCGGCGTCATTTCAAGGAGGCTAAGGGTGTCGTCCACTTTACATTGGCTCTTCGCCTCTGACAACCGTTGACCTTTCTCTCTCTACCTCTCGTTAGTTAAATATGGTTTGTCTGAATTATTATATAGGTTTGTACAAACTGCAGCTAGCTTAAAATACCTGCCTCACATTCAGAGGTAACTTTTTGCCCCACAGTTATAACTTCACTATCATTGATTCTCGCGCAATCCAATAGGATGTGTTTGCTCAGCTTGTTACCAGGCAAACTTTGTCTTTGGTAAACCGTCCTTTTTTCGGATATGAACAGTCACATGATAATGTAATCTCGTGGACATTTTCCGAACAGTGATTAAGGAGACAGCAGTACGAATGTATGTAGTATCAGATAAGGTTAACGAGTGTATAAACACTGATTAAGTATTTTGTTGAGATAAGAAGTGGAGCTTTAGGTCCGATAGTATATAAACAAAGGTATATACGTTAACCACGCAGTAATGTGCACTGGGCATTGTTGTAAAAATATCTGCAGGATCCGCAAGAGACAGTGCGAGTACGTCATCCATCAACCGGTTGCTTTTACCGAGCAGCGTGCGTTCTTCTTGGCCCCTCTAGAATATAAAAAAAATTATTTGCTTTCAGCCCTTTGCTGTCACTCGATCTTGTTCAGACCAGCTATTTCTAGATCTACGCCATGTCCTATCTAGACAGTCAACACTTCCCGCATCCTTGACCGTACCACATTATTTCTTTTTCTAGTATTTTCTTCGTCATAGAAATAGCACACACAAAAACACACGTGCTCCAATAGATTGTCAGCATCCCTACATAAATCCAAACTGAAGGGACAGCGCAAACTCGCCAATACGCGCACAGCTGGTAGGTTCCCTTGAAGTCAGCTCGACCAACAACAGATATGCTAACACATGGACAGTTCCACTCCTACACGCTGCCGTCGTTTCGTTGTTTCTCTTGCGCGCCCGGTCTATGTGCCAGTTCTGCTCGTGGCCGCAAGCGCAGATTGATTTAGGCAATCGGAATGGAAGGGTTGTTGGCAGCTGGCATCACTCCCTTCTTGTTTCTGCTGAACCGTGAGCAGTACTTATAACGGTTAGTTTGCGGTGTTCAATGAATTATCTTCTCACTCCGATGACCGTCCTACAGGTTATTTCCACTTAAACCTGATCTCTGCTTGTTTTAGTGCACTGGCAACAACTGATAGCGAAATCTAGATGTAGGGGGCAGCACTGTAGCCCCGTTAGTGTCGATCGGCTGTCGGTAGCACCCACACAACGCTTCACTGTGTGCGAATTAAATCGATCGCCTGATTATAAAAAGGCGTGGAATGCAATTAGTTGGTAATGGGCTCTAACTATATGCACAAAACGCACGATACGTACATTTTATAAGTGAAAGATTCACGACTTGTCATTCAACGAAGCCGGCGTACGCTTTCTGTATTTGGTTATTTCCTTGGTGGTTTATTTCCATGTTTGGTTTTCCTTGTCTAGTCACACTGGTGTAGTGAAAATCAAGTAATGGCGCCTTCATAACCTAACCTAAGCTAACCTATACCGGTTGTAAAAACAAGGCTTCGTTCAAGTACAGGGAAGGAAGTGAAAAAAAAAAAAAACGTTTGCTTAAACTGCGCTTCACCGCTTCTGAACTTCATAAAACAAGTTTATGGGAGGTTTCGAGTTTTAGGAGAGAGCACGAAGTACTGTCTCCTAAATTTTTCGAGTTTTAGGAGAGAGCACGAAGTACCTTATACGTATATTTACAGCAGTGAAAAAAACCACTACAAAAGTAAATAAACACAGAAACTGGTTCGCTTTCTTCGAAGAGCTTTGCTTCTGCCACCTACTACAATAGAGAGTTTTATCACGTCCACTCGATCGGCCACACTGCGTCGTGGCCCGCGTTGCGTCTGCGTCACCTCACTGGCGACGCAAGACACCTTGAGGACCAACGCTAGATTCCGATTTTTGTGCCTAGGGTCAGCGCGAACGCAAGAGTTGCTTGGGTTCTGCGCATGCGCACTGGCGGCTCTCAAATTTATTGGGTCCCCAGGCTTCTTGGGTCCCCAATCCTAAAACTCGCTAACTGTTTAATAGTATTGCTCTCTTGTTTTCTTTTCTTTTTTTTTGTCTTTTTGAGGCTTTCGTTGTGCTTGTCGTCATGGTTGCTTACCTTTCATCCTCACCTTGCCCTGCCTCTTAAGTAGAGACTAATAAACCGAGTCATCACACCTGTTTTGATGAAATTAGCTTGATGTTACTCGCAACTTCGGAGGCAGGAATTTACTTACTCGTCGAAGCAGCCGTTCTTTTACAGTCCGCGGAGTACAGATTGGCGCGAGTGAAAAACTTAGATCAGTGTGCGCCAGCGGTTTAGGTAATTCGATCTTGGCTAACTGCGATGGCTGTTTCGTTGCATTACGGCGAGTCTTCGTCACCTAAGTTGCGGGTAACGGTTGGTCAAGCGGTGAACTCTAAGAAAAGTGTTTTACATTTGTATGCAGCGAAGAAGGGTGTTAGGCCAAGTAACTTCGAAAGCGTTAATGAACTCTCTTTCTGGCCTCTAGGATTCTAGGTCGTTTAAACACAGTACGTTGGTTAAAAGAAACCAGCTCGCATGTGTTGAGACAGATAGAGCACACGCGAACAACTTGAATGGTCACTGAAGCTCTTACAATGCAGCAGAATTAAGGTTAACCTACAAGAATACTACATCTATCAATAAACATTGCTCAAATACAAACTTACCAAAAGAAAGTTAGTTTAACTACAACGAGTAACTGAAACCACCTGCTGCTGCAGCTGCTTAAATATGCTTTCGAACGAATAGTTTGAATCACCTTTGACTATTTTGTCATCGCACTAATTTAAAGTGGCTGATAACTGAACTGAGCAACCGGAAATTCAAGACTGGGGTCGAACCGCATTATCGTGGATTAGGCTGAATCATTCTGACCCGCTTGGCAAGGCATTCAGGTAGTAGACCTCGATGGTCTCCACGAATGAAAGAAGAACCTGGCACTTTACTCGCATAACACTGTTCGTGTTTTGATTAGTGTGCCCACTGAAACCTCGGCACATTAAAAGTTAACTGATTAAGCGCCTAAGGGTCCGGTAATTTCTCGTTAAATTCCATAGATACTAGCACGCGTGATCGCTTGGCTTGTTACCTGCAGTGAAATGAAATAGACGAAGGATGGCAGAAAGGACGGTTGCAACGCAAAAATACAGCAGTGTTGTGAGGGTTAGCTCGGAATGTTTTTATGGCTTGTCAATGTATACGCTATCAGCGGTGGTAGCCACAGTACGTTAAGGTGGTCGACTTGAGTATGTTGTTCGTAGTTATTAGTCTTGAAGTTAAATGACTGAAAAATGATGAGCTTCCGGCTACCGCATAACCAGAAGGCAAGATCAGCAGCTGAAACGAGACGATATCGTGAACCTAAAAACGTTGAACTGTAACGTAGTTCGAATGTTATGTCTTGGAGTATCGCCACGGCACTGAAACCACTAGTCACAGGCCTTACTCACTAATAAACTGTTCTTCGTATAACTTTCGTAACTTAAGTGTTTCTACATTATTTCTAACGTGGCTCATGGTAGCAGTCCTTATTCTGGTGAGAATTTCGCTACTCGCAAGTAAGAGAGAAAAACGTGATACCGTAAGATGCACGTTCCTTCTACACGGCGCCGTCTCACTTCGTTTTTATTGCAGCCAGCAACGCTGCGAACACGTTTACACGGCGTCAACAAGATCCGCACCGTGCTCTGGGCAGGATAGCAGCGAGCGTGTAGGAGAAGCTACGGCACTCTCGGGAATGTGCCCATGCTCGTGCGCTATGCGCTGCGCCAAGAGAGAATAAAGACAGGAACGCTTAAAAGCCGTATCCAGAAGCGCACACCATCGTGATGTGTTGCAACACGAAGGCGGCATAGAAGCACGTCTAGAATGACACATAGTGAGCGTTTCCATGGTGACGAAGGAATGGTATCGCTCGAAGCGCCTTCCTTTGTTTTCTTCAGATGGAGGGAAATGGAAACTGAACTCTGCGAAGTCACAATAAAAACCCGAAAGAAATAAATAAGACTGGCCGTGCTCGCATGCATTTGCGCGTATATAAAGATACGCGGCGTATGTCTGCGACGTTTTTTTTTTTTTTTTTTTGGTGATACACAGGGATGGAAAAGAAACGATCCGAGATGGGCGGGGTATGGGCGAGGGGGGGGGGGGGGAGGCGATGTCGTGACACAAAACGCTCGGGAAAACAAGCAAGTCTACAAGTTAAATTCCTAGCTAGTTAAATTCTTCACTGCGCAATCACGCAAAGGAAAGGAAAAAGAGGTAACTGCCACTTGCAATGGACAAAACACCCAAGAAAGATTTATATGGCTAACAAAGAGCGAGTCCGAAACAAATCGCAGCAGCAGCAGTACAAAAGTGTGTTGAAAGGCCCCCTTCGGCTTGGATGAAATATTGAGGGTCATTGAAAGTGGGAACTGTTGTCGGCCTGTGTGCCAACAGTTTCGCGCCGTCCCGAGTGCAGGGCGCCCATCCTGAAAACGACGAACGACGCGACATCTAGCACACAAGTATCATCTTCGTGTCGTCACCCTCCAATCCGAGACGCGTTGCTTCTTTTCTTCCCATTGCTTGCAAACAATTCGCTCTTTATTCTTTGCGACAGAGTACACAGAAGAGGAAAAGAGGACGGTTTAAATTCGTGTTACCTCGTTTTGCCTTGCCTCCCTTTCTTGCAAAGAGAGAAACGTTGGCACCGACAGCGCAAGCTCTAAAATAGCTTTCGGAAATGTCCCTCGCAAACATTGTATGCGCAGAGGCGATATCGCCTGTCATCCTCGAATGTCTTTTCTCCGGGATCGTCGGACAAGAAAAATGAATCATGTGTCACTGTCTGGCGTTACGAACGAAGGTAGCGTCCTTTTCATGCGAGCATACTCAAGGGTATTGACGCAAACAGACAGCGCGCCTTGTACCGGACATTCAATACTTTTGCCTTCACACTTTCATCGATGCTCTCTCTGTGTAGATTGTCAAGTCCTGGATTTCAATTGTGCTTTGCTGCTGGGGATGGCGATGCCCTGCCGGTGTGAAGTATCGTGTCGCTGAATTCGATTCCTCAGTTCCCTTGTAAAGGCCGCCGTTCGTCTAGATTGCATTCTCTTGCGATGTTGCGATACAATGTTAGCTAAACCGTCCAGCAGAGGCGAAATAGGCGTGACTTTCGCCTTTTCTTTTATAAATGTAATACTTTTCTACAGATGTATCATACAGAGGCCAGGTAATTCGATAATATATAGTTAGGGGTGTTGGTTTTGTGACCTGAGTGCCTGTGGAGGCCACAGTGCAATTCAGTAGACGCTAAAACTATTAAAAAAATACGATTGGTAGCGTGAAACAGCAGGTATGATTTAACTTTAATCCGAATGTCCAAGTCCAAGTCCACGAAACATATGAAACCACTAAAATTGGTGTTACGCTGTTCGTATGCCCAGGCATACCGAACTCTTTTTTCCGATACCTGATGCCTGAGTTAACAACGGTGCCTCTCGTACCAAACCAGTGCCGCATAGGGAGGTCATAGAGTGAGTGAGTGAGTGAGTGAGTGAGTGAGTGAGTGAGTGAGTGAGTGAGTGAGTGAGTGAGTGAGTGAGTGAGTGAGTGAGTGAGTGAGTGAGTGAGTGATGTGAGGTGAGTGAGTGAGTGAGTGAGTGAGTGCGTGGAGTGAGTGAGTGAGTGAGTGAGGAGTGAGTGAGTGAGTGAGTGAGTGAGTGAGTGAGTGAGTGAGTGAGTGAGTGAGTGAGTGAGTGAGTGAGTGAGTGAGTGAGTGAGTGAGTGAGTGAGTGAGTGAGTGAGTGAGTGCGCGTTTAATGAGAATTCCACATCGAATGTACGCAGAACAATCTTCCAGGACTGTCGGCCGTAACCAGGTGCGTAAGAACGACGCTCTGGGAAGAGACTGAATAACTTGTTGCATAACACTGACCCGCTAGGGCACACAATCTGCACATCAGAGACTAGTACAACTAAATGTACGTGGTCGGCGGCGTCTTTAAAGAACAGAGTTGCTTCATTTCCCTCACTTAACAAACGTAAAGGAGGTCAGTCGCAAACCTCTGAACCTATCAGATGCGAGGAACATGACGTCAGCTTCTTTTACGAATCAATGGCAGTTCGAGCGGACGCGAATTCGGTATGGCGACGGGTACAGGTCACACTAGCCGGTGAGAACATCTATCACTCTTAGTCACTCCTTGGCCGCCATCAGCAAATGTTCGGGTGAACTGTGCTTGCTAGTCGCAAGTGTGCACGAGACTCTAAAAACACTTACTCCCTAATTTTCTGTCTTTATAGCCGAACTTCTTTATTTATTTATTTACTTTTTATTTTATTTTTTGTAATGTGTTTGTTGCCGTCAAGCTTCCTCCCGGTAAAAGGTAGACGTAAATAAAAGAAAAAAAGAAGACGGCTGAAAGCTGGCCATACAGTTTACTTCGCCGGGGGAGGGGAGTGGGGTTGCGTTTGCGCTCGTGTCTGGCCGTTGTCGCTGCTTTTTGTAATAAGCCGTAGGCTCACAACGCATACATTAATATGCACGAGGCGGGAAGATTCAGGAGGTCGCTTCTTTCTTGTTTACCCAGCCTAGAAGTGGGCACACGTTGGTTGCAAAATTCTTCCTTTCTTGCTTCTCGTTCTTCTCGTCATCTAGTACATTTACTCAGTATAACACACATCTCTTCTGAGACATTATCCGAGAATGTTAATATTCCGAACGTGTCATGCGAAGTTATACCCATTGAGTTACCTTTCTTACTTTCTTTCTTTCTTTCTTTCTTTCTTTCTTTCTTTCTTTCTTTCTTTCTTTCTTTCTTTCTTTCTTTCTTTCTTTCTTTCTTTCTTTCTTTCTTTCTTTCCTTCTTTCTTTCTTTCTTTCTTTCTTTCCTTCTTTCTTTCTTTTTTCTTTCTTTCTTTCTTTCTTTCTTTCTTTCTTTCTTTCCATTGCAAACGTTGTTACACAATGAGGGGCTAAGATAAAAGCTACTATAGGCAGCGTGAGAAGCTCTTAGCCCCCGGTGCTATACGGCGGCAGCAGGTGGCGGAGATGGCATAGGTGACGTGATTGAGTTTTAAAATCAGGATGTCATCTACAGTGAGTGACATCAATTACACAATAAAACAAAGATTACAAAATAATGTAAAGTGCATAGTTATTAGTACAGGTAAGGAAGGAGTCGATTATCGGACAATGTGATTTGACAGCATGATCGCACACTTCTTACAGCATACACACTGTAAGAAGATCACACATTGTAAGAAGTGTGTGGTCATTGAGTTGCCTAATTTGTGTATATGCGGCAGAAACCTAGTAACAAGCTCATACTTGTGCAATTCATTGCATATTTGGCAAGACAGCAGCAGGCAGAAACTGAACAGTGGAGGGCAGACGCAAAGAAAATTAGCTATGAGAAAGAATGCTGTTTTCGCCTTTGCTTTCAGCCACCGCCGAAGGTCACCTGCTATAGACGTCAGACTTTGCCCAGGCGGCGCTGCGAAAAACACCGCCACCAGCGCCCTCATCGTAGCCCTGGCACTAACTGGGTAGTGCAAAGAGAGCCGCCCGCAAGCGAATGTGCATAGGCCGCAATATAACCCTCCTCTTTCGTTGGTGTCGAGGCGCGGTTTCCTGAAAATCGAGGACCTGGAAAGCTTCTTCCGCAAATCCACGCTTCAGAAACAAAGGAAACTGATCAAAGCGAACTGCGAGTACAATGCAAAATAAGTTTTAGTTATTCCCGCGCGCTGCAACTCGCAAGTACAAGCGAACATCACACGACACCGAGTTCGAGGCAAGCCCTCCGACATCCGTTCTCTAGAGCCTAAATGCGTTAAAATCGGGTATATACGTATGCCACAGCGATAAAGTACCTACATACACGATCAATTTACTTAGCTATGCATCTTACGATCAGATGGTACAAAACTCGGTTCATCAGGGGCGAATGGCTCCGGCGATTTTCGCCTTTTCAGTTGCATTCTCCCTTAATTCATCTCTCGCTTCCTGTGCATTGGAGTGTTTTATTACGCATCCTCAAATGGTCTTTTGATGGTCGTCTTCCGTTTGTATGTACTGCAAATGGGGATACGTGCGTGTCCACTTTCGCGGGGTACAACCAAAGGCAAAACCGTGGCCTCCGAGATAGCTACGGCAACCGCGGAGGACACGGGCGAAACAAACCTGAAGGGGGTCACGACCAACATTCTGCGATTTACTTGTATGACGCACGTGGTGTTAGCTAGTTAGAATCAGAACTCTGAGCCTTCAAAACGTACATACGTCCGCGATGCTGTGTTGTGACGACCAACTCGTCGCGGTGTGCGTATCACGCGTCTCCAGTCTGCCTCTAGCTGCTCACTTCGTGTTACATGACAAGCGCCGCGGTGAGAGCCTCTGCTGAGCTTCATAGTCAAGGTTACCACGGTTTTGCATCAGGGCTACGCAATACAACAGCAGAGCCACACATTCATGCCACCAGCTGTGGAGAACGCGGGTACTTCGCTTACCCAACACGCTCGCAACGGCCCGTATCCAGCGCTCTCGCCTTTCTTCTTCGTACGACAACTATGGAAATCGGTAAAACTGAACGTTGTTATTCAGTCTTTTACGTCCGTGGCAATTCACAACGCAACAGTGCGTCTTTTGCGGAGTTTCTTCGTAGCGTGCGGAGGGCTCTCGTCTGCTGCTGTTTTCGCCGTCGTTCAGGCGAGTGATCCAGCAAGCACTTCACGACGGCTCGGTGGCGCGTCTGACTAGCGGAGAGCAATTCACAGCTTTCGTTCTGAGTGCTAAATGCGCAAACACACGCGATATTAAGCTCAATCGTAGTTTCGCACTCGCTAGTTGCACATGGTCCCATAGCAAACTGTGCGAGAGAGTCGGTCTATGCACTACTCAATACTTATCCGACAGGTGGCGCCACACATCTTGGAAACTCCAGAGTCTGACGTCTATGGCTCGGTCTCCCCTAATTAGCTCTTCCGCGCGTCTTCACCCCCGAGGGTCTGTGAATGGGGCCTGCTAAAAAGACTGTCGGCTGAGGCTGTCACAGCGAGTCAGCGATAAGCAAACAAATTGTCCGCCGCACTGAAGCACCGCAACCTCGGTACTAGTTCAGTTTGTTTTGTTTGTAATTTTCTATATGTACGTCCCTTGCTATTTGCCTGTAGCACGACTCGTGCACGTATCAACAAGAGCCTAGCTGTTTCGTTTTCTTTGTTTTGTTTTTTTTTCCATCTGCGCTGTGACTTCTCCATTCCTAACTCTAATGGCCAAGTTGTGCAGGCCCGTTGCATCGCCGCAGACAGGAAGATAAACAGTTATTTCGTGATGTAACCACGAAGAGGTGCAAATAACAAAGTGGCTGTCTTAACGAAGTAACTGTCTTTTTACGCTGACCTAATGCTTCTTTGCATTCTTTTTTCTGTTTTTGCGGAGGGCTATTTTTCTTCACTGCCAGCGTTTAACACTATGTCCAGCGTTCATAGTAATAATTACGCCCTAAATTGTGTTAACTGCATTCTTCTTAAGCGAGACTTCGGCGGTACTGGGTCTTTTTATGTCAGGGGAAACAAATCATTAATATTGAAGCACTCATGAACTGCATAATTTTAGCACAAATTACTGTAGACTAACTCGAAATAATAGGAATTAACCCGTATTACTTCGCCACAGCGGTGTATACGGGAAGAGCGGACTGCACGGGAATGCAAATGTTTCAATTTCTTATTTAAGTTATTACGTGGAATAATTTTAAAGTATTCTTGAGTCCGGGACCAGCGAGCATTGTAATGGCAATCTAATCGTAGAAAAAATGTTTGGGCAATTCATACAGTTTTCATATATAGCGCCTCAAGAAAAGGAAATTGAAATATCGGGCCAATATTTCCTATCAGGGACTAGATAGACACGGTTCCACTGGCTAACTGCTTTGAGTGTCCTATCGAGTCTTACTTATTTTGCTGTGCCTCTCCTCGTATTGGTTTTTTGTTGATACGTGCTATTTATTTTCGTGGCGTATGAGAAATAAACTTCAGTTTTTAGTCAGCGCCTGTGTCTGTGCCTTTTCTTGTGTCTGTTCGTACTCGTCTCTACGCGCTGTTTTCGCCTCGGTATGAATAACCAACTAGCTCGAAACGTGTTATTCCAATGTACCGCGCTTTCGCCAGGTATGCCGAGACTATTAGTGGATGTAGTACTTTGCGCAGCGAGGTGATTCTTAGATGGTTTAGCATCCGTCGCAAGGACATCCATGGATCCTAATATGGACTTGGTTGAGTGATCACTTCAACCAGCAATAGCAGTTCGGAGCAAAATATTGCACGTCAGCAGTCTCTCTTTAGGCTCACGATAAAGCTTTATGTCAACTTTTGCATATCATGAAGAGACAGCGTATAATACATGTTGTACATTAATCGTCCCCCTTTTTTAAGCATACCTGAAAAAGTTATAAGCCATTCTGGACCAAGAGCGCCCTGTAGTTGAAGTCGGTTAAGTGTAGGGACAGCATACCACTTTCCCATTTCCCCGTTTTATTTTGTTATTTTTTTTCTAAACACCATCAATATAGCTGCTAAGAACTCCGTGTAGTTTTTTTATCAGATAACGACAACTGATTTAGGCGCAGCTTACCACTACTTTATAATATAGTGCATAGTACTCCACAGCGTCGCCCACAGAGCCTTGAATCGTTACTCCAGCTGCAACTGCCATCCAATATTTCCCGACGTGACGCTACAATGCTGTGCCGGTTGTGGGTCGGTGTAGCTCTTACGAAATCATTCAGCCATCGCATTGGCATGGCAGATTCATCCATGTGCGAAAGCTGCAACTGTGTAGAGACTGTTGAACATCTCTTGTACCACTGTCCCCAATATGATGAAGATCACCAGACTCTCCAGTGTGCCTTGAGTACACTCGATGATCGGCCCTTTAATGAAGGAAAGATCTTGGGAGCCTGGTCGCACATCACATCAGCCCAGAAAGCCACACGAGCCCTCCTGCAGTACTTGAAAGCAACTTCCTTGAGCGGCCACCTGTGAAACTCGGCACTGTGTGTGTGATGTGAAATGTGTCTCTCCCTCTCTCTCTCTCTCTCTTTTTTACTCCCTTATTCGCCCCCCCCCCCCCCCCTCGTGTGTAGGGTAGCAAACTCGACATGTAGTCTAGTTAACCTACCTACCTCTCCTATATTCCCTCTCTGTCTTACTCCATATTTATTTATTTATTTTTTCTAAGCACAAAACGTATAGCTGCTAGGAACTGTATCTAATTTTTTACCACGTTAAGTAATGTTTCACTTTGTGAACAGAGCAAACACGCTCACGCCGATCGAGAGTCCAAACCTGACGGGCAACTCTTCGATAGCATTGAAGACTGACACGGTTATTGTATCTGAGGCCACTGACCCTTTGACTATCCGAGCTATTTTCGGCCTGCAGTAGTTAGGCCTTCCCCTGACCATAAGGAAAAGTATTTGTAGCATTCGCATTTGTAGGTCTTCTTTACAAAGCTGGTTTATTTACCTTCCGTACCGTTTAACATTACCGCGCGCTTGGCTGGAACCTGGTTTCTTGAACTGTAACTCAGGCTATCCTGTCTCGGCTCGTCGAGCGCCAAATTGATGATTCTCTTGCCTTGTTTCTGATGTGGCCTCGCTTCGCTTCGGGCGTCTTTACGGCCATCGCCCTGGGCGCCATGCTTCCTGTCGCCATTTATTTGCTTATCTCGCTCTTTTCAACCACATATGGCGAATTTTTATGGCCAATTCTTTCCCCGGCACCATTGTTTGGAGGTGGACTTCTTGAGGAGTCTTCGCTCGATATTTATCGTTTTCTATTCGGCAATTCGTCCTAAACAAAAAAAAGAGTAAAAAGAGAGTCATTTTACTCTTCTTTTGGAAGTCCAAACTTGCCACGTGTACGACTCCCTTTAAAGAGGCACCTGAACTCTCTTTGGAGACCATTATACTCTCTTCGGAGAGTCTTGTGACCCAAAAGAGAATTAACGTCTCTTTAAAGAGAGTCATATACGTGACAAGTCAGGACATACAAAAATGAGTTCCTAAGAAAAACATTGCGCATACTGCGTAGACTTTGCCAGTATGTCGTCTTGACGTTTCCTATGACGACAAGAAGGAGAAAACCCAGGAAACACAGATTAGATTATTCAAGAAACACGCTTCGCATACGAGTTGAAATCTAGTAGTTCTTCCTTAGAAAAGTGACAAGGGAGTAGGACGGTCAAACCCGGTTTAGCAGACATCAAAACGGTGATGTCGAGTAATAATTCAGTTGCGTAGGCGTGTTAGTACGTGCTAACTTCGTCTGCCAGTCATTTTCGCTAGAAAGAAGAGGAAACATGACCCTCGCCTCTGACTTCGAGCTGGGAACAGAAGCTATAGATTTGACACAAGCATGTCAAATCTTAGGCATGCGTTCTTTGTTTAGGTGTAGAGCTGTTTTTCTTCAGCGGCGATTGTTCAGTTGTATATTTCTTGCGCTCTATTCTATAGTCGTTGCAGAAAACACGCACATTTGCCAGGTACGGCTGTCCCCGCCGAGACAGTAAAGTATTATTAATGTCTTGAGGAATGCATAAAAGATGTTCTAACATTTTGAAGACTAAACCCGGAAGCATGACATTGTAACGTGCGAAGGCCGATAGCATTGTGAGAAATCCGGGAGCTACCGCAGCGCTGTTACAGCGACTTTACAGCGGCTTTGTCACATACAACGCCCCGCCGGCATGTCGTACACGTCACGCCTTTTAAGCAGTTGGTAGTGTTACAACGCTTCTCGTTTAATTCACTTTTATATAAACGCGTCTCATCGCAGCAATATACGCAAAAGCCGAAAAATTCAAGCAATGTCGCGCCCGATTGGTTACAATGCATTTGAGAAAGAAAGCAGAAAAAAAGACTGCGCCTCTTCACTAAGTGTATCAGAAGTCTGCGCGAGACCGCTAACGACCTCATGACGTCGGCGCGCGTCAGTACGCAGTCTGCCTGTCATTTAGTTTTTATTTTTATTTCTATACGTGAAATATACCGTGAGCAGACGTGCTGGGCCTTACCGTAGATCGGCCTAATATTGCGGGTGCCACGTGCCTCATTTTTTTTCGTCTTGCCATCCATATATCTTTTCGTACACATCATATCATTTGTCGTTCCCTTGCGAGCTTTGATTTTTTTATTACTACTCGATCTATATAGCTTTCCGCTCGACGCTCTGACACCGGCGCAAATGATGCTTGATGTCTTTCTTCCTCTTTCTTGCATGCTCGAACAAGTCGAACGATATTGCATAGAACAAGGGGCATACGACAGTGCTGTGTAGGTGACAGCTGCCAACTTTTCAGGAAGGACTACAGTGACAGCAAAAAATAGTAATGATAATATGACAACTGTTGACAGGTATTGATTTCGTGATACGACACTAACGCAAAGGTTTAGGACCATATAGTTTTACGCAAAGCTAGCTTTCCGCACTTATATGAAGATGAAGATTGAACGTGATTGGTCATATAGAACATGCCTAAACTACAACTTCTTCATGGGTTGCCCTTACTTTCCCTCGAGGTAAGTGACTGAAGCGTGCCTTTAAAATATTCTTACAAACAGCTCCTTCTGAAGCTCTTTTCTGAATGTGAAACCCGATCGCATTTTCCCGTTCTAGAGGCTACATAAAAGTATTCTTTAATGTTTTACTTAAAGCTGTACTTTAAATATAATATTTTTTCTTCAATTTCACACGAAAAAAGCGTTTCCTTTTTTTGTGTGTTTGGAGCTTATTCGCAATTAGACGCTGTCGATATTCATTACATAATACGGCAATGTTATCATTCCTAAAGCAAAATCGTTCTAACGCCCGTTCTGAAGCCTTGTCGCCTTACTTGTGATGGTGCTTCTAATATATTCTAACCGTTACTCTGAAGAGCAGGTACTATGCGTTTTGTAGCATTAGCTACACTTGCCTAGCCGGAGCCGATTTCGCGTGGATCCTCATGAGCTGTGCCGCGCATGCGCGAGGATCAGGGATGTCACAGAGCTGGCTCACCGGAGCCGGCATCTCACGCGCTCTCCGCCACCACAGTGCGCGGCTCGCCGCTGCTTGTCTGCGCGTTCGGGAGTAGTGGCGTCGTAGCCGCGGCAGACAAACTGGCGCCGGCGCGCGCGCAGACTCCGCCACCGCCGCGCGCGACTCGCCGCCGCCGGTCTGCGCTATCGAGAGGAGTGACGTCGTGGCCTTGGCAGACATATTGGCGCCAGCGCGCGCGCAGCTATTCGCCTTCGCTGTGCAGTCGCCGTCTGACACTGCGCTGGAGCCGCTTGATAGCGCCTCTGACTGGCGGTTGCAGGTGGGTAACGCCATGGAGAAGGAGAGCGCAAATGCTGCTAAACGGCGTAGAAGAGCCGAGAAGCTTATCTCATCGGATCCCGAAGTAGTTGCCTGGCAATTAGCGGTTCAGCGTACGAAGAATGAACAGAAGAAGGCTAATAATCCTAGACAATCTGGAAAGCTAAGAAGAATCAGCTGAACCTTTGCTAACGCTACGTATATCCTGGCATAGCCGAGCTAAGCCACTGCAAATTTTTTTACGGTGCTACTGTATGAAAGAGTGCGAAGCATGTGTAATTCTTCGATTCTTGCCTTCAAGGGGTGAATAAATCTGGTATCATATTCAACTAACATTTACGGAACTTTCTGCTCCTATTGGGACCGGCTTTTATGAAATGCCTTATATTCCTGAGTGCGTTCGTGTTCTAAGGGATGAGAAGGGAGTGAGAGGTAAAGGGGAGGATCTAATTCAACATTTGAATACTGAATGCACCTTCTCTAATGCCATCAACATTGAACTGCTACTCCAAATCTATATTAGTGCCACGTGGCGACAGTATAAGTTTATTCGATGCACCCACTTAGACTAAAAAAAACAGTCTGAACTAAAACACAAGCATACGTGGAGAGATGTAGACGTGGAACTACTTATTCGGCCTTAATGTAGTGCGAAGAGTTCTTCCATGAATTATTCGTTCGTATCCTAATTTGATCTTCACTCCACTACCATGCGGGATGTGCACTTCACTTGGAGCTTCATGTTCATAAACTAAACGTCTCTGCTGGTGTTTAATGCGCTTTCACAGAACGCGGGAATTCGTGAGACGTGTTTCTTATTTCCAACTTTATTCGTAAAACTTATTCGGTTAGATTACCTGACTCTGCTTCCAAGCCTGCTTCATTTTTCACGTGTCTTAGTAGTTAAGCGGCTTGTCCGGGAGGCCTTCTTTAAGAAACAAGTTCTCCGGTTAAATTGTTTTGCATTAAATAGATTGACTGATAAATGCAATTGCAGTGCAGTCTTTTATTTCTTCTTTCTTATATTTCCTATTATTTTTGGAAGGGATACTACACTACCCGAAACGCTCTAGCAGTTCACTCCGCTGTAGTATTTATATTTATATTTTACCTTCGTATTACTCAGCGTACATTCGTTGATTGGGTAGTCATGCAATTAGATCTGAACGTGTTTACGAATGGTGATCTAAAGGATTCTTTAAAGATGCGGCTCTACCTGTAAGGAGAGTAGTACGTGGCTACATCTACCATGTATCGCGAGAAGAAGCACCACTCGCGAGTCCACTATCCTCGGCAGCAAGACTCGGGAGTCTTGTTGTCAAGGATACCAGCATCATTGTATTTTATATTCTCATGTTTTAGCGTGCATGACTTATAACTATACCAAAATTAACCTTACATCTAATGTATACCTCACGCTTATTGCTTAACGAAGAAAGATATGAAGTGCGTACATGTTTTTGAAAAGTTTCAAAAACATGTCAAAAGCGATCAGGACGAGAATATTAATCACTATGAATAATCAGATAATCATGCGGTGATACACGATTAGTGGCAGACTACGGGGCGTTATTTGGTAGCTGCTTGCCTTGTAAAGTGTCATTCAGTCTAAAAAAATAACGCAAGCGTTGATAAGAGCATGACGTCAACGTATATGATCATCACTCAATGGGACAACGTTCATTTCCGGAAGCCGGCCTCCTGGTTATCACTAGGAAATATATTATTATACGCTCTGAGCGGCCTCACGGACTGGACTGAAAGCCCTAACGCGCAGATGGCTACATGGTCGGCGCGGGAACGAATGCGCTGAACGTGCTTTGATTTCGGCCGGCCAACCTCTCTCAGGCCGACGTGCTGTTGCGTCAAGGCAGCACATAGGGCAGTTACAGTATCATAATAAATGACACTCATGCGACATCAAGCCCAAAAATAAAGAGAAGCGGAATAGAGAGGGCACGGGAGTGGGGACGAGAACAACAATGTGATATATTCAGCCCCGTGTCATCAAGTTGGAGGCCGAAATGTAGCGGAAGAATGTCTTGCTAGCGAAGCATCTTTCTGTGGAGGATATTACGCTTTTGCTTGCTCGACATGGCCAATCCACATTGTGCACAAGGCTAGTCCCACACCTATCATGTCGGCCTTCTTCAAGAAAGACAATACATGCAACTGTCGCCACTATAATGCTGCGGAAAGTAATGTTCTACCAGACATTCTTCGTAAATTAACATAAAGCATTGGGTTTATGCCCTGTTTCACGCACCGTTCTCGCTTCTATAATAACATTATGTTACCTAACAAGTAAAAAGACGAAATGGTTACACAAGCTTCACCAGGAAAACTCACAGCAACGAAATTAATTAAGATCGAGTAGCAGCGTTATTCTTCTGTTTCGAGAATACACGTTGATTCCAAGAGGCAGTGGCTGCTTTTGACGTTGTTTCTATACGCTGCCTCCCTTAGAAGAATTAAGAGATACTGCAAGGCACCTCGCATTGTTTGTATAGCAACATCTGCGGAGGCCCCGAAGAACTGAATTCCTCCACTGTTGTTTCTATCTTGTTGCGTTTATAGTTTATTCTACCTTTCATGTTCTGATCCTGCTTTTGTTGACTCCTATTATCTTTCACATTTCCAGGTTTGTTCGTCCCAAAAACTTCGATAACGCTTATCAAATGTATATCGAATGCGATGGGAAACATTATATGAGCTGGCGCCATTTTGACGTTGCTGACGTGTTGAGAGATAGGTAATAAAGATGCGGCAGGCTTGCTCTTCTCTGTTTATTGTGGGCAAACGGTGATCGAAAGATCAATACATGGCATCCTCCCGGTGGGAATTTATTTGAAGAACCACTAAAACGAATGACGGGACATAGGAAGCTACGTAAATAAACAGGGGCATATCGATAAGTTACGCCTCAACTACAAATAACCTCATTCGTGACACTTTTTAGTACGAAGCTCGCTCCGTAAAGATAGAGTGATGGCCAATAGGTGTGGTATCAATCGTAACGATAACAAAAAATGTCTAATTATGTGATCTGCTTTGTAGTCACTGTTTCGGCTGAATACATGCTGCGTAAAGGTGAAATCCTGCCGCCACAATTCTTCTTCTATTGCCCAGTCTGTGCAGTTTTCGTATGGGAACAAAATGACTTCTACTGTACTTAATTGTCATACAAGTTTATTTTCAACTAAACAACACAGTGACAGCTAGCACGGAAAAAGCAAACTATAGTTACCGTTTCTATACGGAATAAATTTATTTAAACAATTCGGGGAAGGGCAGGGACGGTTATCTGGTCACACCCAGTGGGCTCCCTCGCACTTTTGATAGAGGAAAGAAGGAAGTAAGATATGACAGATGAAATCCAGGCGATGTCACAAACGATATGACAGACGAAGAAGTTAAGTAAGTGGTTAAGAGATAAGCCTAAACTTGTGTTCATAAATGTAAACGAAATTTCCAAATATCATCGATATTTTTTCAAACGAGAACCACGCAAGCACGCATATACACACAAGCGCGTGCGCACACGCACACAAACGCACACACAAAATATGGCACCAAGTGTTCACATTTTCTTCTTTACTTTTCATTCTTTTACATATTGTACCTTCAGAACCATATTGTCTCAAATTAAGAGCACACAAAAGTGCTAAGTTATTCAAGGATGTGTCCCAATCTTTGTGACTTTAATGAAGACTCATTGAACAAAAACAGAAAAAAGAGGCACCCACAAAGCAGGTCATCATTCCTGAGCGGCTTAATCCTGGGTGTTCTTTCTTTCAGCCGCTCTCGTTTCGCAATCCTTCCATCCACGCCTCCCCTTTCCTCCCGAATATTCTTTCAAAGTTCTCTCGATTCGCTTGGGCACCGCAATTTGTCAGGCGTTCGTTGGTCGCTCCTAATCATCGGGCCAGGTTTTGTGTTTACGTAGAACGCCATTATCGGCAGTCTGCACTTTACCTGGCTCCCTGAGTTTGTTTTCCTCCTGAGTTTGCTTCCTGTTCAGCTCTTTTTCCCGACGGCAAACAAGGCCCGCTATGACATTCAAAGCCATTAGTCCGGGCACCTGTCCATGCTGTCAATCACACTCTTCCGATCCGAAGCTCTCTCACTTCTCTAAGTGTGTTTGTTTCTCACTTATACCGCGTTTTTTTTTTTTTTGACAAGCAGCGTCAATAGAATCTTCTACACACTGCGCGTCACTCCGCAGCATTCATTTGCGTTTACTCAGCCTAATGTCCTTCGTCAAGCCGACTCTCCAATCCACGCAGATTTTGAGGCACCTTGCGCTTCTTTAGGGAAGAAATAATCCGAAATTGCGCAACAGAAACATATCTAAGGACACTTCGAGTGAAAGTATCTCCGGTGTCCTGTCTTAACGGAAGTTAAACAATTTTATTAAGCTGCTTTGGTTTTGTTCCTCTCTTTATTCTTTTACTGAATATAAGCAATGAAAATGGACTCGACGCGACTGTTTGCTGACGAGCTTTTCGTAAAAAGGCTTATGAGCAAAACCAAAGCAAGAAACCGCATAAGTGGGCCCACTGAAGAAAAAAGCGTGAAAAGTGACAAGATCGAGACTTTAAATGCGCTGCTGCCTTGTCTTACCTTCCAGGTAAGTTGAAGAAGAGAGGAAACAGCTCTTTTTGAGCATAAAGGCGCAGCAGGCCGTCACTGCATGCTGTGAAAGAACGATTGCTCCAGGAACTAGTGCATTCATACCGATACCGCATTTCGCGAAAATGGCGCTGAATCCTTCATTATTATAACTATCGACACTAAACTTAGAGGGTGACAGGGTGGCGAGAATATGGAGTTACTTTACGCGTATATACATTAAAATATGAATTGACAGAGTGACACAAAAAATCTGATTTCGAACCCTTAGAAGTCTTTTTTTTTTCAACACCAGGTATGGCGACAATATCCTTTGAGTTCGCGCCGACACCAAAGAGCTTTAGGAGCAGAGCCAATGTTGCTGTCTTGGCAGCACAGTCAATTATTTTCACTAAGAATGGCGTGACTCTGACGTGCTGTTAAAAGATTTTTTTTTTTGTCTTTCCTTCTTGGCTTGGGGGTCGGATTATCTCTCTCTCTCACTCTCTCTTGGTTATCTTTTTTCATTTATGCGCACATTCATTGCAATGCCCCATTTCATTTCCTTCGTCATCGATTTCGCAGCGCTTGTGCTGCTTTGTTTTTCGCTTTTACTTGGAACTCTGCAGCGTATCTCGCCTAAGGTCCAACACGAGGCATTCTTGTCACTTCTATACGAAACTACGCTGTCAGAGTTATGTTGTGTTATTTCTTTTTCTCCGGTGGACATACTCCCACTTTATGGTGCAATGCATCTTTCAAACCTTGAGAAGATGGCACAAACCTGCGCGTATTACGTTGCAAGGCTGCTCTCCAACTCATCCCTCTCTTTTCTTTTATCCACCTTCTCCCTCCAGTTTTGTTTCTTATCTCTCTCTCTCCCTGCTGTCGGCTGAAAGTGACGCAACAGCTCAAATATGTATGCCTGGCCTTTCGTCTATGCTTCATGCCACTGAGCCTTCCGGCGATGCGTCACACGGCTCAAAGAGACTCACTAACGCGAAGAAAAAAGAAAGTAAAAACAAAATAGTGAGACAACGTCTGTAACTAAAGAAGCACACTAGCCCACCGACTTTCATCTACGTCATCGCCTATTATTCCGCGTGTTTACCCTCTTCATTATTTTTTACCTCTTTCGCTCGCGTTGTGGCTACCGTAGGATCTATCTCATTCAGGACTTATCTTTTGTCATCTCGTTTCGCGTGTTTCGTTCTTTGTTGATTTGTTTTCTCCGTATAACATTATTGATTAGCTGTTATGGGTAGAGGACAGCCCTTGCGCCATGTGTTCCAACAAGCGAGAAGAGAGGCCACGCGAACGCAGGGACTAAAGGCGAGTAAAAACAATCTGAAAGACAGAGAGCGACGGCTGTTCGTTTCCGAGCTGCCGGTTACTGACGGTACATCGCGGTACGCACGACAACATGTTTCCCGGCGCAGCGGCCATATATGACGTGTTCATACGGGTAACAACGTGTAACTCATATCTTGCCTTTGTCGTGTGTACGTCGCGCTTTACGCTTTGTGCGTGCCTTTAAAGAAAACAAGAAAATGTTTAAAACAGACCGTCTTCTTTTACTTTATTATTATTATTATTATTATTATTATTATTATTATTATTATTATTATTATTATTATTATTATTATTATTATTATTATTATTATTATTATTATTATTATTATACTAAAAGCCCATGGCAGTATACTTGTACCAGTATTGACTACCATATTTAATAAGTGTCTGCATGCTTCAACGTTTCCTAGCATGTGGAAAACTGCTCGTGTTTTCCCAGTGTTTAAGTCTGGCTGTAAAAGTGACGTCTCGAACTACCGCCCTATTTCCCTTCTTTGTGCCGCATCCAAAATCTTTGAGCTTGCTCTTCACAAAATATTGTCTTTTGGTGTAAAACATTCATTGATTGTGAATCAGCATGGGTTTCTCGCTGGCCGCTCAACTGTCACTAATCTTGCCAGTTTCATGATGCAAGTCTCCACGCCTATTTCGCAGAGAGGACAGGTTAACGCTATTTACTGTGACCTTAGCAAAGCTTTTGATGTTGTCAGCCATTCGCTGCTTGTGGATAAACTTGCACACTTTGATGTTGATTCTTCAATTGTGAATCTCCTCCATAGCTATTTTCTTGATAGATCATGTTACGTTGCCGTTAATGGCCAAACGTCCTCTTTGTATAAAGCTACTAGTGGGGTTCTTCAAGGGTCGGTACTGGGCCCACTTCTCTTTTTAAGTTATGTTAATGATGTTTCTTCTGTCATTCGGAATTATTCTTTCCTTTTGCATGCCGATGACTTAAAGATATTTAAGGAAATTCATTCAGTTATCGATTGTCGCCTGCTGCAATCTGATTTGTGTTCTTTCTCTGAATGGTGCAGGAGCAATAACCTCTCCCTAAATATTTCAAAAACCAAGGTAATGAGTTTCACTCGAAAAACATCTAGTGTGCCTTTTTTATATTCTGTCAATTCTGTGTCGTTGTGTAAGGTATGTGAGATCAATGATCTAGGTGTTCTTTTTGATAGCACCTTACACTTTTCTGCTCACGCTAAGCGTGTTGCTTTGCGGGGTCTTCGCACCCTAGGCTGTGTTTGCAGAATGTCTAGAGAATTCCGTTCTCCTGTGCCCTTCCGAAAATTGTACACCGCGCTATGTCTTCCTCAACTAGAGTATGCATCTGTGATCTGGAATGGCATTCCTAATTCCAGCAGCAACGCCATTGAGCGAGTCCAGAAAAAATTCCTAAACATTTACAACCATCGTTTTGCTAGAAATGACTCTGGATCTCGTTCTAACGCTGCTGGATTATTATCATTGCCTTCACTTTGCTGCCGACGAAATCGCGCTGATCTGTTATTTCTTTACAAGCTTGTGCATGGTATCATATCCTGCCCTGTACTGCTCAACTGTCTTAATTTCCCAATTCCACGTAAGCTGACCAGAGAGAATAGACCTTTTCATGTAACCGCCTGCCTCTGTGAACATTCGACCTTTGCCAGGATACAACGTCTTTACAATGCTTACTTTTTGGAGCTCGATGTTTTTCACAGCTCCCAGTCGTTGTTCTGCTCCGAGCATTGCACCGTACTTACATAGCCTCGTACACTGTTGACATTTTTTTTCTGCCTGCGCATAGTTGTATATGTTCAATTTTATAACGTTTTTTCTCCCTGATATTTTATTATGAATATTTGCCTTTTTTTTTCGTGCGCCAGTACAAAGACCTTACGGTTGTTCCTGGGCACATTAAATAAACGTTTGATTTCTGAAGAATGGCCTCAACAGAGACGGCGGAGTGGAGTCGTAAATTTTTTCCTCCATGGTAGGCAAGACAACAGGACTCTCTCGCAAGGTTCACTTGCTTTCTCTTCTTACCTTTGAACTTAGGATAATCGTCATTTATCGGCATAAAATTACCACTTCTACGCAAGCACATTTATAAACACGGCGACGTGTAATGTGCTTGAGGAAAAAGAGAGCGGACCTTGTTCTTGCATTCTATTATACTGTAACCGCCGGGTTGAAAGGTCCAGCCACGGCTGTTTTATTGCTGTTATATATCGATGTGCAAGTATTATCGATGTTTCAGAGTATCGCTGCACTAAAGCATAAAACATGTCTGAATGTTCGTAGAACCTTCATGGCATCCCTGCTCCCTCATAATAATCGCGTGTGAGCGTATGTATTTTGCTCTGCTTCGAGAAAAGCCATTAGTTGAAGCTAGCTCTAGTGTCTGTCCACTGACATCATCCATGTTCTGGATTGCACTTGGTTGTTATTGAAGACGTCTCAGCCCGACGAGCCTTTCGGCGTCTGAATGTCGTCTTCTCTGTCTCAAGTGCCGTTTCGAAAGACCAGCATTGACCGCCGGAACATACAGAGTAACGAGCACTCCAGCCCCGTATTATTACGAAACAGCCTTGCGATCACTGTCATCACTGTCATAACGAATTCCTAAGCACACATTGACACAGGCGTCGCCTCGTGATGACACTGGTGGTTAGTTCTGTGTTCGAGCGGACAATAAATTAAACAGAAAGGCTTCTCCAACATTCTTGCCGCAATACAAACATGCTCTCCCGCTGACAAGAGAAAGGATTGCACCATTCGAAAGACCGCAGTCTGTTCACCGCCTGAGGCAAAACCATCCCTTATTATTTGATTAATCCGCGAGTTCCTACGCCAGTCCGCGCGCTTGACTGCGTCTGTGCGAACGAAATGGTTTCACCATATGTCTGCTGTGTCTGCTGTGCTAAGAACGACTTGCTCTTTTGTCCGAGTCAATTTCAAGCATCACTTGGAAAAATGCCTGCAGGTAACGAGACGCCAATTATACGGCGCATTTCTTCGGAGATGGTCAGTAAAGCGTGTTTCCTGGAAGGGAAACACAGACGTATCAAGACTGGGGCACTCTGGGATGTCAAGTTACAACGTCATGACATGAAACGAAATACGACGGCGGGAGCTGAACTGTGTGCACTGCTTCTGGGACTCCACACGCGCGCTTCTCTCTGTGTGTGTGTGTGTGTGTGTGTGTGTGTGTGTGTGTGTGTGTGTGTGTGTGTGTGTGTGTGTGTGTGTGTGTGTGTGTGTGTGTGTGTGTGTGTGTGTGTGTGTGTGTGTGTGTGTGCGTGCGTGCGTGCGTGCGTGCATGCGTGCGTGCGTGCGTGCGTGCGTGACAATCAACTCCTTCTGTACCTGTGTTCATTATTTCAATAACAAGACAAATCAAGTACGCTTGCGAATCATTCATGGTTGCAGCATCGAAGAATATGCTGTAGCTCTTTGGCAAAATACGAATGGGACGGCAGGATGCGAAGAAAAAAAAACGAAAATATGCGCTAAGGCAGCGGTTTCGTGCAAACAATAAGAAATATGCATGCGATGTTGCATCGTTGTCATGTTGGCTAAGTGCTGTTCAATTGCCCCGGCAGTAAACAAAAAAGAAGGAAAAAGACGAAATAAAGATTGTAGCATCGCGAATCATTCTTAGCTCATTTGCACAACACCGAATTCCTCTATATGTTCTAGCGACGGACCGCTCGTAATGATTTTGTAGAAAATGATTGAAGTCTAATAATATCCCCAGAATCGCTGAAATATTTGTTCTATTGGTTCAGGCTTCCTGTAAGCATAGGTCGGCAAAAAAATGGAGCTCACTCAGACTAACTCAAGAAATGTAATTTGCTCTGAGGGCTCACTCGGACTCAGACTCACCAAACTTTTCCTCAACCAGACTCACTCGGACTCAAGACTCACTAAAATTTTCCTGAGCCGGACTCACTCGGACTCAACTTCACCAAAATATTACTCACCCGGACTCACTCAGGCTCACGGCCCAATCTGTGTCTGAGTGAGTCTGAGTCAGTCGACTCATGAGTGGGTTTGCCGACCCATGCCTGTAAATCATTAAGTTACGTGACAACTTCCAAAGTGCGTGTATGCTCACTGAAGAATTAGTTTATGGCCACTCGGGCAAAAAGTCATGTTCAGTTTCTTGACATCACCGACTTCAAGAGAGAGAGGAAAAGAATTGCTTCGGTTGGCATTTGGTTGACTTCGTCGTTGTGAACACAGCCAATGATAACAAAGATTCAGATGCTGGGTTAAGCTGCGTGGCCACTGCAATGCAAAAAGCGCAGAACTGTTGACCACACAGTAGGGTTTTTAAACATAGAAAACAAATCGTAGGCGCTTTCATTTGAGACGGTAACAATACTAACAATACCCGTCAAGTCTATTGCAAATCGTTTCCTGTAAAATACAAAATAATCCGCTAGAACCATCAAGTATATACGCATATGAATGCTTCAAACAGTTTGCTTCAGTTATTCACCGTATTTCGCTTTATCTCCGCTGTTGTTCCGACTGCATCGATAGCAGGCATATAAACATTCATCAGCTCCAACGAGACACTTTTCGGTGCCCGTAAATATAAGTCAGTGACAAATGGCCCGTCGTTGTTCGTATATAAGCCCAATGCGAGTGGTGGTTGTCCGATTCAAACGATCAATCGCGACGGCTTTTGCCCAAAGAAACTGCGGGGCCTATCGGCCTGAGGCGTTCAGTAGAAATGTACAGTGCCTTGTGCGCCTGCGCCGCTTCGATTCGGTGCGCGGCGCACCGGATACAATGGCGCTCCGCGGAGCGTGGCCACGCTGAGCCGTGTTCACCCTAAGAGTGGACGCCACTGTACGTCCTCTTTCCCGTTTCTCAAGTGGCAAAGTGAGACAGCAATATTAAATGTGATGATGCATATATTTAATTAGCGCAACAAGACTTGACGATTCGTGGCTGTTGTCGCCACCCATTTCGAACTTAGTTCATCATAGCAGAACGCAAAATGACTTACGTTCGGCGTACATATGCGGCTACTCTGCGTGCATTTTCGAAGCGATTGAATTACGCCAGCTTCGCTTCAGTTCTTCGAACTAAACGATATCATTTGTCTTTCATCGCCACGGTCCCTACCTCGAAATTGAATATCTAGTGAGGATAGCGACGACAGTAAAGCGCCTGGTCAAATATGTACGGTCAATATACGTGACCCGGAGGGGCGTTACAAACGATTTATTTCACGTGAACAAATGAAAAGATGTAGATGACGTCATTGTGCTCCTCAAATGTTCTGTTATAGTGATGGAGATGATGACGACGTTGAAGGGCAGTTTTCATGCTGTAAAGTACGAAAGATGTTGCGATTAAGCATGTATTCTTTGAGATTCGGGTGTTCCGCCGGCATTGAGAAGAATCTGTCACGAAGCACACCCACTGCTGTGCGAGTCCAAGTGGTGCGAGATCACAAAGAGAAACAAAGTCAATCAGCTCAATCAATCGGCTAAAGCTCAGCTCTGATCTATCAGCTATCAATCAGCTAAAGATCAAAGGAACAAAAAGTTCGACAATTGATTTCATCGTGACTGTGCCGGAGTAATGTGGCAGCCAGTGTGTCTGCAACCCCACGCGGACATCCGCTGCTGTGGGGCCGCACTGTTTGCTTTATCGCCGCTATGCGCGCTCACAATCGCTCCTCCACGCAGGCCACAGCGTCAGCGTCGTGTGAAAAGAGCTGAATTCAACCTATAGCAGGGGTCTCAAAGACGCGGCCCGCGGCTTCTCAAGGAATAAGATGTTTGTGACTTAGATAAATAGTACTGGCTTTATTAACTCGCATATTGCGATCAATAACGCTTTGTTCGGGTAAGCTACAGAGACTGGACTGGTCTCAAGCGTTTTTTTTTTTTCCTTGAGGCACCCCATGCGGTCACTGTGTGTTAAAACGTAACCACGGAACGAAATCTCCACATTTCACAATCGGCGTCCAGACTTGAGTCATTCTGTAGATGCGGTCGACACGTTTCTCGAATGCGAACGCCAAGTCCCCTTCAGAAATGATCCATACATCAGATATGAGTTCTTTCAAATGGCAGCTTTAAGTGACATTTTGTTTACTACCCCCCCCCCCCCGCCCTTTCACTGTCCCGGCCCTTGCGGGACTAAATTTCTTCACTGCGACCCGCTAGCTGAGACGAAATTGAGACCCCTACCCTACAATAAAGCTAATCATCACGTTCTTCATCTTTTCTACGCCTGAACACAGGCGTTCATCCACACAATGCCCGGCACGACAAACACAAGCCATGGCGTGGGACTTTACTCCAGCCATGCGAACAACCCGCCTACGACAGTATACATAGACATAGACGCTAAATGCGCTGAAGACCGGTTACTCATTGTAGAAGCAAACACGACAACATGGACGGCAGCTTCTAGGCGCAGAACATGGCTTCAGTAAATCCCCTTGTATCAACACAGCGACGAGGCATCAACTATAACCCAACTCCTAGAGTGTTCTCGGCTTTTCTAAACGGTCCCTGTGCTTTCAGATAATAGTAAAGCTTAACAGACCGAAACATAAAAGGACTGTAAGAATTGTGCTGTTTGCAACCAAGAACGCAATTTCTGGGGACCAGGAAAAAAATTATCGTTAGGCTACAGGCCTTCGCATTGTTAAACCTGGTAAGGAAAAATGGTTGCGACGAAAAATAAAGAGTTTTGAAAGTTTGCGCTAGTCAGTGTCTTCTGCGTCCTTCTCTAGTTTGCGCACAACCGTTTTCTCTTGCAAGTACGGAACGACTCGCCCAGCAGAAAGTTTAGTTAAACCTTAGTTGTACCGTAAGCAGCTATTGACTGACTGCTTCGCAGGAACTCGATTCCCACAATGCGTGGCATCTGCGCACTTTACACTGCATTTCTTTTTTCTGTTTCCCTACTGTAGCATCTCACGCTTTACCTTTTCTACGATGACTGTTTTGACCTGCTCTGCGGGAGGAGCAGAGCAGGTGATCAACTTGTGCCGCAAACTTTGCTTTATAAAAAATTCAATGAATGCTCTGAACTTACCAAGGAGGCACTGAAACTGCATGCGGTAACCACCATCACAGCATTCCCGCTTCATCAGTGTCACTGCGCATCGCGCAAACAGTAACCACGTCACTGCGAATGTTTAACGATCTCGAAACTTCCATTTATTGTGGCGAATAACAGCTGCTGCTTGAGTCATTTCTTCCACTTTAGTTTACCGTCAGCAGGATACAAAAAAAAAACAAGGTTATATCACATAAAAGCCAGACCTACACATTATTGAACAATGTATCAGAAAAATTGTTAAAAAATATTAGTGGGACAGCGAAAAGCAAAGAAAGTCCAGCTTGCATAATACAATATTTGATCAAAGCGTTCGTGCCAGCCGAGGAATATCGTCTAAGCCAATAAAGGCGCCGCGCTCACATATGTCACGAGAGACAGCAAAATTCAATATGCTGCTGCTATGTCCACACAAAGCAGATGAATACTGGTTTTCTTTGAAGTTACGACTGCGAGTTCCCCTCTCCCCCTCTCCTCTTTCTGTCTCTACGCCCCGGGAAAACTCTTACTTTCTCACGATCAATTTGTAAGACTGAAAACATTTAAAAACAAAAAGCTAAGAACTTGCGTACAGACTTGCGAACAGGGGACACGGAAGCCTGTGGGTCACTTGCGTAAGAACATCGGGAGGAGTAAAATTTCTTTACCGTGCATAGGTCGCTGGTGGGAAGAGCAGCTCTCGTAGGTCCGCGGGAGCTAAAATTTCTTAACACGAGGGTCACCCCCTGAATAGCAATGAAGTACTGATTTTCACTGCAAAACCGAAGGGAACAGCTGCAGCCATCCTGAGAAGAACGAAAATAATGTGAAATCAATAAGCTCTTGCGCAATCGCGACGTTTTGCGTAATGAGCTCGGGCATAATTTAACAGCATGAGTCGCAGGAGTAAAACATCCTGTGGGGCTGAGCACAAGGTACGGCTGGTATTACGTTGCATGTTGAAGCAAAGTCATAGGAGTAAGTTCGTCTAAACTATGAAGCGGAAGAGTACATATACCGGCATTAAATTACTATTTCGGCAAACCTGTTTAGATTTGGTGTAATGAACGTGGGCGCCTTGCGACATCCGCATTCGCTCCAGGTGAAATCAGGGTGGTAAGAAAGAGAAGCGAGGGAAGGGGCAAAGTTAACGAGGCCCACGTCCGATTTCTGACAATTGTTTATTCAGACGCCTCCCCCTGCGGGGCTATACAATTATTTAACAAAATATTTGTGGCTCAACTGAGACAAGGAAGAAAAGAGAAAAGACAGGATAGGGCTCTTTGTCCTGTCTTCTCTTGTTTTTCTTTCTTGTCCCAGTTGGGCCACAAATATTTTGTTAAGCTATATGCACCAACTCGCCCAAAGTCACACACTGCTTTACAATGATGTTTCGGTATTCGCGTGTAAAGTATCAGACGTGCGAACCTCACCGCGCGGTGGAATTTAGCAGCGTTACTCCGGCAACATCAACACTGTTGCTGTACACTTGTCCTCACGGTGCGCATTAGTTTATTTCTAAACGACATTTCTGAAACCTCGTGCGAATTGTCGGTAATAACGAGTGAAATATAAAATTATCTAGATATTCGCGAGTTTCTGGGATCAATATACGTTACGCGTCCTGTCTGTCACCGCATACTTCAGAATCGTGTCACATATATAAAACAAAAATCAGGAGGGCAGAAAATGTCCTAGAGTCGCGAACAAATGAAACGCGAACAAGAAATTACTAAGTAGAACACCATTTAATTGCGATAACTCGCTCAGTACGATCTCGCATGGCCAACTGTGAGGTTGCCAAATAATGTTTAGGCCTATAAGGTATGTTTGGAAGCAGAAATTATGCAGAGATTACGCGTCCTGGTATAAACAAAAATGAAATAGAGCGTTTCAGTCATCATAAACTTGTTCGTCTTTCAGTTGCATGTGACTGTACGCCAAGGCTACCCTGTGTTCCGAAGTTACCGCGTGGCGCCGAACCTCTGCGAGGGCATGAAGGCTTAAGAGTTAGTAAAATAGAAAGAGGGAACACGCAGACTCAATCTAGCGTCGCAGATGAGATTTCAGCCGCCGGTTGAACCGGAGAGCTCTCAAGATAAAAGAAGCCGCGTGCCTTTTTTGTCTGTTTGTGCGTTTTCTATAATAGAAACAGTTCAGCGGAACGGTGCAGATTCGATTTCGCGCCCGTGCTCCAAGTCAACGTATTCTCTTTGTGTGTGCGCACGCGGGAATTTTCGCGCGCTTTCCTCATCAGCCGCTGCTGCGAGGTGTGAAGTTTGCGCGGAATGAGTCTTCGTTGCCAGTGACGAACTCGCATCTTCGTCTCGCTATTTTTACTTCCACCTTACCCACTTCCGCACGCGTTCTTTAATTCTGTAAAGCCAGAGCAAGAAGTACTGCGTGCCGAGCGAAATCAACCAAATCTTTTTTTTTTCTCTTCATTTACATCTTCTACTGCGTTCCGCGTTCTCGCTCATGCTTTCGTCATTGGAAAAGTCTTATCTTAAGTCGTTCGGTAGAGCGAATGGAAGAGCTGAGTGTCTTCTCTTCCCCCTCGTTGTCATTATATGTCTTTCCGACGAGACCTTTCAAGATACATTTTTACTAGTTTTCACGTTACCGAAAACTTCGCTATCTAGATATCTAATGTAAGTACAAAACTTGCAGGCAATTCTAGCAGACTGTTCTGCAATGAGGGAATGAAAACATTATTGATAGAAAGCGAGCTTGTACTATGTTATTTTTTTTACCTTACATTGCAATGTCTTGACGTTACCTGTCTAGAAACATTAAGGAATAAAAACGTAAATAACATAAAGATCACAAAGAACAAATACATAGAGATAAACAAAGGAGG
>NC_051178.1:150411496-150446659 GCF_013339695.2 Rhipicephalus sanguineus | reverse complement strand
GGTGCGATGCCGTTTACAAGCGCGCCCCGTGGCTCCTTGGTGCCGTCTCGCGGGTGATAAAAGGCCGCTGAAAAAACCTCCGAGATGTGCATGCCACCAACGCTAAATGGCGTACATAAAGAGCTCGGCGTTAGTATGCTAGATGATGTCTGCCTGGTGGCCTAGCGGCTAAACGCATCGCGCCATGGAGAGAGATGTCGCAGGTTCGAATCCCCGGTTCCACTCGAAGCGAAGATATTTTAATACTTCTTTATTTCCATCTGCCTCGAAAATCAGCTCACGGACAACGCTGATTTTTCGTTCACAACCGCCGACGACCACCGACACCGGAATTCCTGCGAAACGATTACTTTAACGCCATCAATAAGTGAGAAAAAAAGTTCTGTCTGCGCCGTAAGTAACAATCACTGCTAATACGTTCGATTCATCTGCTCGCAGATGTGTGTCGATTTGTGGCAAACCTGCTGTTCGTTTGCTGATTATTTGTTTGAAAAGGCACGGGAAGTGTCCTTGAAAACTGTGCAGATTGAAGAGATTGGGAAGAACGCTGGACATTAGCTGAGTAAATGCAACTGAATGCTGCGCACTGACGCGCAGTGTGCAGAAGCTTCTGCTGCTGCTGCTTCCTCTTGCCAGAAAAGACGGGTTGTATAAGCGAGCGGCAAACAAACTTTGAGAAGTGGGACAGCTGCGAAGAGGGCTCGAGCGACAGGATAGGCAGGTACTCGTGCTAATGGCTTCGGATATCTTCTTGTGCCTTGCATGTCGTTCGAAAAAAAAAAGAGAGATGGACGGAGAAGGAATGAAGGAAACCTAACTCTCGGGAACAGGTAAAGCGCTGACTGCCGATAATGGTATTCCGCGTAAACACGAAACTTGGGCCTGATGATTAGGAACAACTATCGTACGCGTGGCGAAAATCGGTACCCAGGTAAATCGAGAGAACCTGGAAGGATTGTTTGGACGAAAGGAGGGAAGAAAGGATTGGATGGAATGATTGCGAAAGGACAGCGGCTAAAAAAGAGAACTCGCGAGTAAGTTGCGGAATAATCAGTTTCTTTGTGAATACGTTTTTTTTTTAAGTATTCAGAGCAATCTCACTAAGTTTGCGGCGCATTCCTTATGCATTGTTGTGAACTTTTTATGCGAGGCTATATGGCCCCGAATGAGCAGCACAGAAAAGGAATAAGAGCAAGGACAAGAAAATTGTAATCGTTAGAACGGCATCTTGGTTTCCTTTCCTTTTATTGTGAAACGGCTCGGTTATTGTCATCGATTGAATAAAAAGCAACGGGTTAAAAGAAATGTTGCGGGAATTTATTTTTATGTAACGCTTCTGGTCTTTGAATATGTTTTTCTTGCAACGCCATAAATTTTGCAGGAGAGAGCCTGCCTTGAAAGAGAACTCCTTAGCAGACTGTGCTTCCATATAACGAGCGGTCCCGAAACTTCGGAATGGTGGAGCCGCTCAACTTTGCTGTATTCAGTTATAATGCGTATTCTATATGCATTGTTTCACAATTTTGCGCATTATGTCTGGTTGGGGCCAATAATATAACTACAATGACGCACTGGAAGTGAAAGAGAACTGAACTTAATCTCTGTGTTATAGGTTCGAAGCATGTCTTAGCGAACCAAGTGCACTTTGAGCGCTGCTATCTATCTATCTATCTATCTATCTATCTATCTATCTATCTATCTATCTATCTATCTATCTATCTATCTATCTATCTATCTATCTATCTATCTATCTATCTATCTATCTATCTATCTATCTATATACGTCTTGGCGCTCTCATGGCCGTGTCCTTAACTTGGTACCAGCCCCCCCACCCCCCCCCCAACCCCCGAAATGTTTGTGAAGTAAGTGTTTTTACCAAAAATAAATAATGAAAATAGGTGTTTTTCACAGATTGTCAAGGTTTTCAGCAAGTGGCCCCCCCCCCCCCCCCGAAAAAAATTCCTGGCTACGCGCCTGCTTGCTACATACCAAATTTGGCATAGGAGGACGTGAGTAAAGACGAGCACGATTCGCTGGTCATGGCATGAACAACGTGACTTCCCCGTCGCGCACGTAATTAAATTCTTTCCGCCTGTCACGGTCGGCACATGCCCGCATTTAGCGGCCCGTGGTATGCGGGTATGGGCCACAGGTGATTCATAGTCTCCTAGAGTTTGGAAATGTTAACGTGACAGCGTGAAAAAGCCCGCGTCGTAGAAAATGCGGTGCCGGCGTTGTTGTTCCTGTTTTCTTTTTTTTTTTCTTTTTTTGTTTTTTTTTTTAAGTTTGCCCAACGGCATGATACAGGCTTAAATATATACATGGAGGCCGGTTTCCGCTATATAGATCAATAGTGCTCTATGGTGGGGCCCATAGAGCCACAAATCATAGTCCGGTGGTCTGGTCGGATGAAGGCCCACTGTTCTCAGGTAGAGCCGCCGTGTCTGGTTCAGGCCAGGGCATGTCCATAACAAGTGCTTGATGGTAGCCGCGCACGCTTCAATTGTACAGTATGGGCAAGTATGCCGATATGGCCCATGGAGATGTTGTGGCCAGGCATATGTGACCGACGGAGTTAGTGCCGCCCCCACCGGAAGTCTCCGCAACACCACCTCCTCCTGGCTGGTAAGGCCGCCTGGGAGGTTTGAACCACACGGTGGGATTAAATGTCGTGTGGTGCGGCGGAGAATCTCCTTGCGATGGAGGAAATTACCCCGGGGATCACTTGGCGAAGGCGCTTCTACAGAAGCTGGCAGCTCACTGTACACGGCTGGCGGTGTCAGATTGTATGTGAGCGGAAATAGTGTCCCATGGTATCCACTGTATCCGTAGCTTGCCGGGCATCTGTGCAGTTATGCGGTGTATTTCGTCTGCGAAAGGGTGGGCGTTGTATACTTTGCGGATCTCCTTTATGGCTGCGGTATAGTCGATGGGTATTATTTTAAGGGATTGTGACGACGCGGACGCCGCGCTCAACAAGTGTGTTGCGTCTCGTAGTGCAAGAAGTTCAGCACTGAGCGATGGGACCTGAGTTCTCAGGAGGTGCAAACAATTGGCGCACAAATTTTGGTGCCCTGGCACCACGGTTGGCGTAACCAGCTGCTTGTCCGTGCAGCTGGCATCAGTATACGCCACGAAGGAACCTGTCGGGGGTGTGGCATCTGCTTCTTCAGTGTGGCGTTTCGGAGGCGGCCGATGGGTTTGATGTGCGTGAGTTTCCGGTGGTCCCAGGATGGAAGGCTTTCTGCTGAAGGTGGCGAGAGACACCGGACTGCCCATGTATGCCGCTAAGTCAGCAGCAAGTGGTAGATAGAATGGCTTGAGGTCTCTTGCTTGCCGGCGTTGATAAATCAACTCGTCGATGGTGTTTAGTTGCGCCTCTTCCTGCAGTATCGGGATAGGTGTGCATCGTGGAAGCCCGGTAACGACGCGCGTCGCTTCTTTGTTGATGCATTCTAAACGGGCCCCATCTGTAACTGTACGGCGCTGGAACTGAGCCGAATAAATAAGACGAGGCTGCAGCACTGCTCGAACAAGTAAACGGGCAATCTTCGTGCGGGCACCTCCAACCTTGGAGCTCATTCGTCGTATCAGATGAAGCGCCTGGTGCGCTTGTTGTTTAATTTCGCGGATCCAAGCTTTCGCAGAGCCATTTGCCGTAACGAGAACGCCTAGTATACGTAGCTGGTGAGCTGACGTAAGAGGACATCCAGATAATTGCAGCTTAATAGGCGTGTTTACAAGTTGTAGACGGCCCCAGCTGTTCGCAACCGACATGCAGTGTCTTGTCTGTTGAAAGAGTCAATCCTGTGGATCTACACTACTCGTCGGCTGTGTTAAGTGCTTCTTGTAAGGCCACTTTCTGTCAATGAAGGTCGTTGTGAACACGCCATAATGTAATATCGTCGGCATATATGATGTAGTACACGTCCGAGGTCGCTGCCAGGGCCCATTCAAGAAGTAGCATTGTCAGGTTAAAGAGCAACGCTGCAAGCACTGATCCCCGTGGCACTCCCCGCTTTGAGTTAAAGTTGCCTGTTTCTTTTCCCATCACACGAGTAGCAAACGCTCGTTCAGTCAAGAACCTGTGGACGAAGGAACAGACGCGTTCGGGCAGCCCGACGCAACGCATAATGGCAAGTATGGAACTGTGGCTAACTTCATCATATGCCTTGTGCACATGCATGGCTAATACCATAGTCCCTATGCTAATACTGTTCGAACCCGGAGCGTCCGATTGTCTGCCAAGATCATGCTAGTAAGCGCTCCAAGTCCATCTTCTGCTCCCAAGTGAGTGCGAAATCCAATTTGTGCAGGACGGTACCATTTGAGTTGTTCAAGCCACCAGGTTATTCGCGTAGCAAGCATTTTCTCCATTATTTTCCAGGCGGTTGCTGTTAAAGCAATAGGGCGAAGGTGCGGAGATTAGCAGGGTCTTTTCCTGGATTTCGTATCAGTATAATTTCAGCCTGCGTCCAAGAAGCTGGTATATCGCCTTCAGCCCACACATGATCGATGTTATCCAAAAAAGAGGTCAAGGATGTCTCGTTGAGGTTTTTGAACAACTCATAAGGTACTCCGTCCGGTCCAGGAGCCGTCCGCGGTTAGACGCGTCGATAGCTGCCATCAACTCGGCCACTGTGAACGGTGCTTGGATTCCAGCAACAATTAGGATGTTGACCTAGCGTCGAAGGCAGGGCCAGATGGTCATTTACAGGGGCAGGAAGCACATCATATTGTGGGAACAGCGTCAGAGCGATTTGTTGGGCATCATTCGACGGTGTATCCACATAGGCTAGTAGCACGCAAGCCGTTGGGCCGGGCTGACGTTGGCCCTTCTTCATTGCACGAAACGTACGCCAGACAGAGGCTGTGCGTGACGAAGTTCCGAGAGACGCGCACCAATCTAGCCATCGTCCTCTGTCCAGTATTCGTTCGTGCCGACGAGCTTGTGCTGTAATACTAAGATGTAGAGACGAAACAGCGTCGGTGGGAGGAGCAATCGCGCGCTTGGCGAGGTGATGGCTCCTTCTATAGCACGGCGCGGGTGTCAGCCGCTTGTTTCCGAAAACGTTTTAGTGATCTTAAGTTAATCAGTGCAATTAATTCCTGACTATTTCTGTTGATTATATTATTTTAGACCTCGTTCGTTTATTTTAACCCAGTTTTGAGTATTTTAGCCTTGTTTTAGGCCTGTATTGAGCACTTGATTGTGAGCGTGATCACCCCACCTGAGATCTACAGACGACAAGCCGGGCCTCTAAAGTGCTACGCACTTAAAAGTGCATAAAAAATAAGGAAACGAGAACCTTTACGTACCAATAGCGACCTCGTTTACCTACGCGGAGTGCTGAAAATGAAGGAACTCTCTTTTTTAAGGACGCCGCCGGCCAAGTACATGAGCTCTGTTGGTCTTTGATGTGGAAATTACGTGCTGTCATTTCAAGTGGCGTGGCCTAGTCGGTGATATGCAGAGACTTCAGGGTCTCTATGGAATGACTGCCTCAGAAAGCTGGCGCCACCTAGACATGCTCTAACTTGTTTCGAGATATGTAGGCTTCGTGTTGTGTTTCGTTAAGTTTGTCCGAACTTCGCGTACGCATAAAAGAAACAACCATAGTGTAGACACTTCCTAGTTGTTTGTAGCTATTTTATTGCAATAGCAATTATATGGACACTCTCGGTTGGTTTTTGCCGTCGCCCTCTGTCGACGACGTCATGTCCCGGATATGCATGTATATATAAATAAAAGCTACAAAGAAAAAACATGGTTGATCCCTCTGTCATAGGAATCGGTATAACACGAAAGTAAAACGTGTCTTCACAAACGTAGTTGAGCGTTTGTTGCGCATTGTTTCGCCCCGACAAGTTGTAATGTCACGCCAAGAACGGCAAGCAGGTCGAAACTTCCGACGCGTTGCTCAAGCAGAAAGGGCGCACGGAACGAACATACACAAGATGAGCGCGAACAAACAACTGTCACAGCTCGACATTTAAAGCGCGCTGGTCAAATACAAAGGAGGACGCACGAAACGAACGCACAAGTATACACAGGATAAGCGCGAACTGTCACAGTTGTAGCTTATTCGTTTGTGAGCAGCGCGCTCCTTTCGCAAAAGCGGCCGCTGCGGTGAGCGACATGACCTTCGTGCTCTCCGTAACTTGAACGCAAACTTGCGGTGAGAGCGCAAGACGTACAAGATAAGCGCGCGCGCAAGAGCGACCACGCCCTGTACAGACACACGCTCATCTCAACGCGGGGGGGCGACGACAATTAAAGCGCGCTCTTCGAGCCCCTCGCGCCATCTCGCTAGTGATAACAAAAACACGCTGATGTACCCTGATCTCTGAGTACCGCCGGTGGTAAGTGGTGTATATAAATAGCACGCCGTTAGAATGGCGAAGAACGTGCCGTTTGTGGCGCAGTCGTTTCGCGCTGCGTGCTGGGGATCGAGAGGTCGCGAGTTCGATTCCAGGTGACGGAACTTATTCGTTTAGTTTTTTTCTTTGCCATATGTTAGTCTTTATATTTTATAACGTCATATCCGTGACGGAAATGCGTCAGCAGAGCCGTGGTGGACCCCGGCATAAAACACTTTCGTGTTAAAATATATCAGAAGAAAGAAATTTCCGAAGCGACCACCGGGATTCGACACTTCGACCCCTCGCTCCGCAGCGCGCTGCCTTAAACAACTCGGCCACGCGCCTCCGGCTGTTTAGCATAACAACGGCGAGCTATTTATATACACCATTTAACGCTAATGACACGCAGAGCTCGGAGATGCTTCAGTATGTGTAGTATCACCCGCGAGATTGCCCGAAGGGCGCGCTTAAAGCAACGCTCCAACATTTTTTCTTCAGACGCGCACTAAAAGGTGGCTCCTTTGTGTAGCCACTGACGATGTGGAACGCCGAGTAAACGATGCGTCTAACGCCACCGCGTGGCAGGAGACACGGAGGGGTCACTCCACGCACCGCAGTTTTAAAGAAAAAGAAGTCTAAGAGCGTTGGGTTGTAGCGCGCTGCTCAAACACGATGTAACAACCGCAACAGTTAGTTCGCGCTCGTCCTGTGTGTACGTACCTGTGCGTTCTTTTCGAGTATCCTTCCTTGTGTTTGAGCAGTGTGCTGCAAGTGTCGAACTGTGACCGTTGTTTGTTCGTGGTCGTCCTGTGTGTGTTCTTTTGGCCACTCATTTGCACTCGAGCGGCGCGTTGCAAGTGCTGAGCTGCTTTCCGTTCTTAGTGTGACATTCTAATTTGTTGCTATCGCATTCATTGCCCCACCGTTGCGGCGAAACTGAGACCTTTTTGCGTCCACCGACGACTCCTCCATGCACTATTCTAACCTTTACATTATTAAGCAAGTCTTTCATTACGAATCTTGATAACCAATCAAGAATGTTTGCGTACTTTATTATTTTATTTTGACAAATTGATAATTATACTCTTATTCTGTACGCTTACCCACTTGGCTTGTACATGAATACTTACAATAAGATGGCATCTGTTCGTTCTCACAGTTACAACGTGGCGACCTAGCATAGCCTTGTTGTAAACAGTTTAATCAGTGCACTTGCGTTATTTACGGCGTTTATAAGAATTTATGCGCGTGTTTTCCTGGTGCTAGGGAATGATATGCGATATCTAATATACGACAAAAAAAAGTGGTCTGCGTCATCCGTAATGTGGAAGCAACGTGTAATTAAATATAAACGCCTTAATTCTCTATGCAACTGCGCGAAAGAAAGAACGTGGCTTGAAATCAGGCTGGCATTTTTTTGTTCGTTCCTTTATTCACGAGTGCGCTCGCTTTAATCCGTCCCGCTATTTCTCTTCATTAGGATTTCGTGCAGGGATTGTTTCTCGCCTGCGTGGGTTCCAAATGGGATTCCGCTTCTTATTATAGATTTCTAGAAGATATACTTTCCGAGTTCGATCCATTAGAGAGGAACTCTAGTTCAGCCTCATTTTCTATTTAACGCGTTTTCAGCGAGCTGAGCTTCTGATGAAAGAGAGAACAAAATAATTTTTTTATCTATTTCTGTTTTGAACATTCTTAGTCCCTCGGCTAACCCTCTCCGTCAGCGAAGGCGCAAATCTAATTTTAATTGCATTTGCATGGCGTTAAGCCGACTACGAAATTGAATTTTCTAGGAGACAGGACGTGGACGATAGCAGAAAATAAACTTGTACTGCGCAAAGCCACGTGCGATGCGAATGACATCCTAGTGAAACCGTAAACAGGCTGTGCGCACGAGCTGCAAATGCGATGTGGTGAGCGCAACATTGGAACGTCTGATAGGGTGCGCTCACTTCGCCATTGACGCATTCATCCCTTGCAATCATTGGCGTGCGCGGGGTTCTCCATTGAGAGAAAAGGGGGGGGGGGGGTGTTCACCATAGCACTCATCTCTCTCCTTTACAATAGTGGAGTCCGAAAGAAATCGAGCTATTTTATTTAATGTCCACATATGTCTGCCACCGCTTGCAGACTTGGCGTGCACCTGCAGGTGTGCGCACGACTGTTGCTTGCTCTCGTCCATCCTATCTCACTTTTCGACCTTGATCTCTTTGTTCAGTAGAGGTTAGCAACTCGGACGAGCGGCTAGTCAACCTCCTTGCTTTTCCTTGCTTCTTTATCTTTGATACTGAGCATACCCAGAAGGTTTCAAACTGCGAACAGAGTGACAGCTCGCGTCTTAGTTGCTCTCTCTATCCTTCTGCCTTTCTCTATTCTTTCCCTCCCCTTCCCCTTCCCTCCGTGAAGGGTAGCAAACCGGGTGCAACCTGGTTAACCTCCCTGCCTTTCCTTTGCGTTTCTCTCTTTCTCTTTATCTTTGATAGGCGATGAAGCGATACCTAATGGGCAACAACGGGGGCAAGTATGATTGCATCTGCGTCTCCTGCAGCGAAAGAGAGGCGGGGAAGTCAACTAGAAAAAAATGAACATTGGTTTACTACCCTTCACTGGAAGGCAAGGTAAGAAAAGGAAAAAGAGGGAGACAAACCACACACAGGACGACACTTTCCAGTGACGCAGTCGTTACTCCAGCTTCATGTGGAAGACGGAGAGATACTACTTTATCTCTCCTACGTTCCACTGGATGCTCACTCTGTCTTGACTTCCCTCTGAAAGGGTGGGTGGTCGCTGGCGATTTTTGCTCAAGGACTTCTAGATGTCGAAGTAAGTCATCCAGAAGTTTCACTACCCTTTACGCGGTTTTCGGTTCGAGCTTTTCACAGGATAACTCACTCGGATGCACCCCTGATTAGTGAGGCATGGAAGCGCAGAGACGTTAGTTACGGGGTGAGGGAGATGGGTAGACAAAAGCAGCCCTAATTATAGGGCTGCATTTTGTCTAAAACGTGTAGTATAATGGTGGAACGAACCTTTCAGAAACGAAGTGTCAAATTTTAATTACAACCAGCCTTACTCTTCATGCACTGTTGGTACAGCTTGACTACATCCCCCTCCACATCCCCCGCGCACACACCATGGTCGACGCCGGCCCAGCTGTTTCGTTTCCTCCGGGCAAATTGGAAGCCTACTGCTGCGAGGAAGCGTACGATGTCTACTTACCCCTGCCTGAGCAATCAGGCGTGGTCTCACCGCGCGTAATTGTTACTTGATAGCCAGCGCACACCGTTGACACATCCTGACTGCCCAAACCTATCGTCATCTATGTCGATGGACAATGTACCAGAGGTAGATGTAGAGAGAGGAAGGGATGAGAGAAGAAGAGATAAAAAGAGAGGAGGCTGTTAATTAGAAACTCGATAGGCTTGCCTAGAGGCAAGCTTAGCACGCTGCTCCCGGTGAAGGAAATTTTAAATTTAAATAAAGGGTTGGTACAGGTGTTAAGTAGGAATCGTTAGGGGAACGCATAGTTTCCAATGAAGAGGTAGAGGAGTTTGTCGGTTGAAGCGAGATGTAAAAACACAGTATTCAGCCAAGACTGAGGCATAGAAAGGGGGATAGACGTTAACTACAGTTGGGTACGCATTTGGGCCGATTGGTTCATGATTGCGAATAGACAAATAGCGCTAAAACGACAGGACGGT
The DNA here is from genome assembly GCF_013339695.2 of Rhipicephalus sanguineus. Lineage (NCBI taxonomy): Eukaryota > Metazoa > Arthropoda > Arachnida > Ixodida > Ixodidae > Rhipicephalus > Rhipicephalus sanguineus. The sequence continues at coordinate 150,436,594 of NC_051178.1, read as the reverse complement.
GAAGGGACACAGACCACAGCGCCCTGGTCGGTGTCCTTTCTTTGTCCTGTCGTTTTAGCTCCGTTTTCCTATTCGTAGAAGTTAACGATGTGAAGCGAGTTCTTGGCGCAAAGGTGAAAAGGAGAGAAACCTGAAACGACATCAGAGGTCAGATTTCAAATCCCCTTCGCCAGCTTCCTGGAGGCGTTAATCTTCGAACTTTGGGAACAAATCCCTAAACTTTGCAGGGAGTAGATAAGAACAGGAGTTAGGAAAGGATTAAGTTTTTTTTTTTTTTTAAATTCAGGAAACGTAAGTGAAGATAGAACTCAGGAAGCAATAAAGTGGTTAACGAGAAAATGTGGAAAATAAATATACTGAATGGAGAAAGGGAAGTGTAGATATAAATAACGGCTTCAAATGGCAGTCTTGCCCAGCCCAGCTTCTAGGAGCACATTACACAAAACAGCAAGTTATTATTAAGTTTATGAATCATCACAGAGCTATATTTAGAAGTCTACTGGAATGCAATATGGCAATATTATATATACTTAGCCTCACGACCGAAGTTTCCCGTCGAATTTTTATTTCCGTTTTAGGATGTTTTCAGTATGATGTAATAAAGCTGAAGCAGAAAAAAAACTTGCCGCGATTTCGTCACTGTTGGACGGTTTAGTTCGCATTGAATTGCAGCATGGTAAGATAATGCAGTCTATACGGAATATGTAGTACAGATAGAAACTACAGCATCGAATTATAAGACACCCTATCCCCGCACCAGGAGTAGATCGGCATCACAAGCGGCGAAGCATAACCGAATGCCGAGACTTGGCACTCTACACCGAGGGCGCATCGACGAAAGTGTGTAGGCAAAACACTCGAATGCCCTGTATACATGAGCACTTATCTGTTTATATCAATACGCCTGAGTATTACACGCTCGAAAAAGACGCCGCCTTCGTTTGTAACGTGAGACAGCGACACACAATTCATTTCCCCTGTCCGACGATCTCAGATGAAAGACGTTCGAGGATGGAAAACCATATCGGCCTCTGTGCAAGCTTTGTTTGCGAGGGCCATTTCCTAAAGCAATTCGAGATATTGCACCATCTGTATCAACGTTTTTCTTTTTTTCTACTTTGCCAAAAAGCGATGCAAGACAAGAGGAGCTATGACGCATTTGAAGCGCCTTCTTTCTCTCGCCTGTATTCTTCGACGCTGTTTCAAAAAAAAAATAATAATAAACGGCGATTTGTTTGCAACCAATGAAAAGGAAGGACGTCCAATGGGAGCGTCGCGACTTGAAGACGATACAGAGCTCCTAGATGGCGCGTGATTCGCCGTTACCCGGGTGGACGATCTGCACCGGCAAGTGCAGGGAGTGCAGGGCTGGCACACGGGCCTACAACAGTCCCCACTTTCAAGTGTTTCAGTATTTTATCCAGGGCGAAGGGGACCCTTTCTTTCATTCCATTTTTACACTCAATATAATAATAATCATATTTATTTATTAAAAATATTATTATTATTAATACTTCATACTGCTGCAGGGAAGATTTTGTTATATGCAGTGTTTTTTATCAATGTATATAGCTTTTTTTTTCAATGTCCTGTTCATTCTAAGCGGCTGTTGGCAATCATATAGATGATTTATATTTTCTTTTTAGTTTAACTTGTGTTTTCTTTTATTCTGTGGCAGCGTAAAATTGTTTTTTAAGTATCCCGAACTGTAAATCTGTTTTTCTCTATACCAAGTTTTCTCCTTACCCCCCCCCTTTTTTTTAAATTTACGGAATCTTTCTCGTATTCGTTTATCTCACAGAAAACATCCTAGACGTGTACAGCCTAGCCCAACTTTATGTATGCGCATATGTGCGAGCTGCCTGCTTTCGCTATCTCGCACGTTTCCATTGTCGCTTCGCAGACTACAGCTTCGCCTTCTCTCCCTCTAAAGAAAGCAGCAGAAGATGCCGCGAGCGCAGTACAAGTCCTCCGTCACCATGGAAACGCGCATGATGTGCTGTACGTGACGTGCTTGTTCACAGTCCTTGTGTTGGCGACATAACGTTGATACATGCTTCTGGATGCGACTTTTAATCGTTCGTGTTCTTTTTTTTTTCTTCTTCTTTCTTTCTTCGCGCAGCGCATAGCGCACGAGCGTGGACACATTCCCGAGAGTGCCGTAGCTTCTCCTACAGGCTCGCTGAAATTCTGTCTAGAGCATGGTGCGGATCTTGTTGACGCCGTGTAAACGTGTTCGCCGCTTTGTTCACTGTAATAAGCACGAAGCGAGATTGCACCGTGCAGAAAGAATGTGAATCAGGTAATGTTGCTTTTTCATCTTTCATTTGCTAGCTGCACTCTTCTGTACTGGTGTAGTCGTGACTCGTACTGGTGTAGCCGTGAGGCACATTAAAAAAAATAGCAGCACCACGGCTAGAGGAGCGATACTTAACGACCTAGCCATGGTTGATGGCAGCGGCTGGTGGTTTCAGTGCCATACTTACTATACTCCACAACGTTCGAGTTAAGTCATAATTTAACGTTCTCTGCCTGGTGCTGTCTCATTTCAACTGCACGCACGCACGCACGCACGTGTGTGTGTGTGTGTGTGTGTGTGTGTGTGTGTGTGTGTGCGTGCGCGCGCGCGCGCGCGTGTGTGTGTGTGTGTGTGTGTGTGTGTGTGTGTGTGTGTGTGTGTGTGTGTGTGTGTGTGTGTGTGTGTGTGTGTGTGTGTGTGTGTGTGTGTGTGTGTTATTATTGAACGTACAAACGAAGGATGTCTCGCTGGTCGCCGCCCCTTTTAGATGCGAAGTATCTTATGGCGGAGTTCAATCCGGTGGTGGTGGTGGTGGTGGTGTGCGGGGTGACCACCCTTGCTGCGCATGCGCATACCCTCTCTACTCTACCTTGTCCTCTCCCCTCCCTTCTCCACTTTTCCTCTCCCCTTACCCCTCTCCACTTTCCCTCTCCCTTCCCTCTCTCCACTACCCCTCTCCCCTCCCCCTTTACACTCTTCCTCTGAAACGTGGGCTAGACATGCCGAAATTCTCTCCTGCTCAACGCCGCGATGAGTGCCAGCGCATGCCCGTCCCCTCCCCCTCTCTCTCCTACGCTGCCCCCCTCTCGCACGCCTGCCGACTGCGTTCCCCACTCGCCCTGTGTGAATTAATGGCCAGGCTAGAGGGAAGACAAGACACGCGTAGCGTTCCTCTTCGCGTTCCACGACGCGAGGTCGGTAGCATGCCCAAAGAACGCCAACGGAACGCGATCGTGCAAGTGCTCCGGCTTCGCATCGCCTCATGGTCCCCTTTAGCGGGAAATGGTGTAATTTTTCTTTCTTTACACGCGCTCACGCATGTCCTTACTATTTCAGCTTTTCATTGTATGCCGTTGCAAGTGAGAACCCTCGCAAGTAAGTCTAAGGTTAAATTCGGACAATGATAAACCAATCCAACTGTGTAATTATTCTACTTCTAGCCTATAGCAGTTTTACCCGAATTCTATTTTGAAATGACGAAACTGCCACCTGAGCGGATTGCCAGCCTGTTCGTCTTTTAAAAAAATATTTTGTGCAAACTAATAAACCTGTACCTGACAGCGCTTGCAAACGCCTCGCAAAGCGGATCTGAATGCTCGTACACCTAGCGAGCAGGCGTTGACCTAGCGGATGTCAGGGTCGAGGCCGGTGTAACCTGATGCTTCCTTATGCCAATCAGCACCCGTTTTAAGTTCGTGTCATGTGAAATGCTTTAAAGCCGATTCCAGGCACATTTTCCTTCTTTCACATAATAAATAGATTATGCAATACGTGGCTGCAGTTAGGTCCCGGGATCGAATCGCGGCCGTGGCTGAGGCATTTTTGATGGAGGTGAAAATGTTGGAGGCCCGTGTACCTGCATTTAAGTGCACGTTAAAGACCCCAGGTGGTCGAAATCTTCGGAGCCCTCCTACGGCGTCTCTCATAATGATATCGTGGTTTTAGGACGTTAAACCCCAGATGTTATTATAGTGGCTACTGTTATAAACTACAATCAATATAACTCTTGTTCTCTCGAGTATTTATATAATCGGTACTTATATAAGTCGCTTTCCTGCAGATCAGCGTTATTTACGCTTCTTCGTAGGAGCGAGAACTTCATGCATGTTCTAGTTGCGTTATTATTTTTCATTCTGTTTTCTTGGCATAGCGTTGGTTCGCGCTAGTTGAGAATAATTTAGCAGCGCAGAATGTACAAAGAACGCACATAGTCACGATAGCAATATTCGCGATGTGAACTTATTCAAAGAAAAAAATAAGAAAAGCCGACGAATAATTGCTCGATAGTTAAGCGAATATTACCAGCTGCCAAAAAGAAAACTTCTTTCTTTGGCTGATACGGAAAGATACGGAGACATGCGTACTCGAAATTATCACTGTTCACTCATGCACCATCTGCAGTCTCGCGCATTCGATAATCTTTGTATCTGAATAAGGCTACACCATTGCCAATGTACGGAGCATGCTCATGGTTACGGCACTCTAATATCAAGTGCCGCTGTTCTCACTTTGTCACGTTCCTGCTGCGTTTGTTCAGTCACTCATCTAAGCAATCTTCTGGTTGCACTAAGTAGGTACAGTCGGCGTCAAAAATTTAGAGACCACTACTCTTCAGAAAACTATAATTTCTAGCAATATGTGACTGGTTCGGTCGAACTCCACAGTACATGTGTTTAGCGCGTTCTTGAACAGGTCGGAAATCTAAGTTCACCAATGTCTCCCGATGCAGCGGGAATATTTAGCTTTTTCTTGCCTTGTGGCCAATAAATTTTTGACGCTGACAGTACGTTCTGCCGCACAACATTCGATAAACAACTCTGCGGGTGTTACTTAACGAAATACGAGTGTGCCTTTCGTACGTCTTAGTGTATTCTGTACATTCTGCGCTAACAAACTGATGGTTTCGTTTTCTTTGCACCAGGGAACCGCACGCAATCAACCGAGAGCCCCACACTTCGGACAGAGAGTTGGTTAACATTTCCTAAGTTAATCGATGTAACACCACAGTAAGCGCTCGCAAATGTAAAACCGCTGCTCTCGAATAAGCCGCTTGCCCATCCGTGACCGAGAACCGCAGTGAGGAAGATTCAGCGCAGTAAAGTAGCAGGGCGATCGCAGTTAGCCGTCGCTGTGTAGCCTGAGCCGCTAGCGCAGTTTGGTCGAACGCGTTAGCTCTCGCCGGTCGGCTCAATTGAAACTGTAGTCTGTAATTGCATCGCAGCTTCGGCGAATAAACAAATGTCTGCCCCCAAAGCTGTGGGTAACATCAAACTGACCACAGAGCAACGAATAAAGAGGAAACCAGGGGAGATTATCGTTTGCTGGTCTGTCCGGAGTGAGTAAAAAGGAGGGTTATAGGCACAGGTGAGCACGACGTGGGGGGGGGGGGGGGGTCTCGCCCCCTCCCCGCCCCTAATAATCAAAGGAGCACGCCAAGTCTACCCCATCTTTATCAGTCGAACTTGTTCGGTTATTCCACGCAGGTTTTTAACGACAACAGCGGCCGAGGACCGCTGAAAGTGTATTCCGAAAACTGCTTCCTTCCCCCTTCGCAGGCCTTTGTGAAAAGAATTTTCATTTTTGCATCCATTGCGAAGCTAATTTTCTTTCGGACTCGACCCAACGGAGAGGGGGACTCGGCCTTCCCTAATAGAGGCCCCCGTGCACGTCTATCAAGATAGAGCATATGTTATCATGGCAAACACAACGCATGCGTGAAGTATAAAAATAATATCAGTAACACTGAAGTGTTTGCTAGTTTGCACATGCCAGCTCTATGGAGGAAACTCCCCTACTTTGCGTCGAGCAACGTTCGCCTGCAAATGGTAGCGTATATACATCTAGAGCCCCTAGTTCTTGTCGAAAACCTGACACTTTTCATTTTTCTGAACCACCAATTGGTCTTTTAATAACAAATGCTGGGGTTTTTACGAGCCAAATCAAGGATGTAATTCTGGAGCACGCGGTAATTGAGTTCTCCGGTAATTTCAAACACCTGATATTTTGGAATGTACGCCCAAATTTAAGTACACGGGCCTCTATCATTCCGCCTCCATCAAAATGCGACCGCAGCGGTCGAGCTTGAACCCGCATCTTTCGTGTCAGCACCAGAGCCCCGTAACCATTGTACCATCGCGGCGGCAAATGGTCTTCTGAAATTCACAGTGTGTGAAGTATGCAGAGCTCTCATTAAATGGATATTTTTACGGCACTATAGAGCAATACTGTCTGTATTTTTTTAACAACAGCACGACTTCTTAGACAAATGGGTATTACAGTCATTTGAAATTAAACCGGTAGAAGTCGGGCAATAAAGTCCGCATTAGTTCACTTACACTACGGCATACTGCAAGCAGTGTGGGCAAAACGCGAGTCACACATGCCGAGGGATAGACGGCGCAGATGTTTGTTTTCCACGTTAAATACGAGATCGCGTTTCTTTTTTTCACTGATAGCAGGAATGCTTTCGGTGTTTTGTGCAAAATGTGGAATTGGAGGACAGCACATTACCACTTCGCTGCAGTCCGCGTGTTTTATTACTAGACAGTCGAACTAGATATCAAGCAGCGAATCACTGTCGTGTGCAATCGACGCTCCATCTACACTGACGCGGTGACGGTGCTTCCACCTACATCTCGATCTCCTGGCCAATAATCGCTTTCACACAGTAGCAAACAAATCTCAAGGTTAACTGGATTGAACGCCGGCAATAGATTAACAGAAATGAATGCCGGCAATGGTGTAGAGGTTTGACGTTGGGAATATTGCTGGGCGGAAAGCAACTGTTATAAAAACAATTCTCGGTCAGCTATTCGAACAGAAACAAGGAGGGGGTGACGCCGTCTGCATTCAACCCTCCTTTCGGTCGCTTCAATCAATCTCTGCTTGCGGCCACATGCGAAGCTGGTGCACAGACTGGGGTCGCAAGAAAAACAGCGAGGCGACGGTGACGTAGCGATGGGGCTGCGCGTGTGTTAGTATTTTGTTGGCTGACCTGGCATCGAGGGATCCTAGCAGCTGTGCTTCCATTGAAGAGCTTGCTCAACTCTCTAGTTCTGCTTGAAGCATGGATGCCGACAATCTGAAAGTGTGTGTGCTTGGATGAGCTATTCCTTTGATGAAGAAAGCATATGTAAAAGAAGGAATGAGGTACGGTCAGTGATGAGGGAAGTGTTTACTGCCAAGATAAGATGCGACGTAGATCTTGAAAAAGCTTTCCGGAAGAAAGATCGAAGGGCGAGAGCAAGTAATGAATGTCACGGAGTCGGAGAAAATGCGCGCTCATTGGTAAAAAAAAAAAAAACTAAAGGCTGACAGATGGGGTACTTAGACTTGCCGCCATTCTAGAGCCTTTCGTACAGCCAGCCGTTTCTTACGACGACGCCCAATGTGTATGATCACGTGGTTACCGTGCTTCTTTCGGATCTTCTTATCTCGATAAACAATTTGTTTTTCTTAATTCACGCTTTAGAATTGTCTGAAAGTTAACGCATTAGTATTGCATTCTTGTCTATAATATTTCGGGAAATGTGCTTGGATAATCAACTAACTCTTCACGTCTGCAATGAGAGGAAGGACCACAGACAAATTTTGACAGCGCACAAGCAGAGGAAACGCGTTCTAATAAAACTCACAGGGTCTCTTATGAATTCGCCTAAGATACTAACTCGAAGACGAAAAACACCCGATACGCCATAATTCATCATTACTTTGCGAAGTAGCGAAGTTACCACATCGCTCTATAACGCAATGTGTCCGCCTCCGCACCTGCAGACTGCGTTGATGCTGAGGCTGATCATGAAGATGATCAATTATGGCTGAGCTCTCCACCAGTGAACAAGAATGCCCGTATATGTAAGCACCTTGTGCGCAGCAAAACAGGTTGGGCTATGGTAAGCGAATTCTCACCACTTCTGTCCGCTACGTTTAAATTGTGTGCAGTTCATTTTTCTTTTCCTACGTTAGTCCTACTCAGTGCCCTGTCATTTCTCCCCATCCGGACATTTCAGAGCTGGCTCGCTACATTTCTGCCACAGTGCTCCACTCTTTTTTAATTTTCTTGTCTAAACTGACTAATGCAGTAATAAATGTTGCGCAGTGAATGATGGCACGCATGCCTATTAGGTATTAAAAACAGATCCTAGCGAAAAAAGCAAATAACAGGAACTGGTGTTATAATAAATGAAGGTTGTCGAGGGGTTGACACGCCAGTGGAGCCTGCCAGCCACACGAACTGACGAAAAGTGACAAATGGAGGTTGTGGGATAGTCGTGCTTCGCCGCAGCGATGCAACGTTTAGGAGTCGAGGGTTTGAAGGGAACTCGTCTGGTCGCGATGAAACATGAGGGAATAAAACGAAGGACACCGACCAGAAGGAAAGCTAAAAACGAATGAAAGACGTTTCGGCTTCACTCCGGAAGCCTTGTTCACTTTAATGGGGCAAAGGTAAGTTACAGGTGTTTATGTACTCTTCAGCACATGATGTGAGGAGCGCGTTTACGACGGGGGGGAGGTTTCCCTCATTTCGACTGAGCGTGTGACGTGTTTTTTGTATCTCCAACGACTCCAGACAAAGCCGCTATGTCAAGTTTCCTTCTTGACCGATAATTCTTGAATTTGCCCAGTCAATCTTGTGGCCTACACTATCGTATAACTACACTATCGATGGTCCACTAGGACCCAACCGTCTTTATTTGAGACGTCCAAATAACACGTACCCTTATTCTCTTTTCTGGAAGCTTGCCTCCGTGCAAACGAAATGAAAATTGTCGTAAGACAGCAAGAGAATGACGCACTAAACAGAGGACAAAACACTTTCACCCTGGTACAATACTTTCCAAGCTTCCTTTCGTTAAGCTCAACTCTGTCTATTGTGCACCTCTGCTTCCTTCCTTTCCTTAATAAAAGCAGTTAAGCATTCTATGGCAGAGCTTCCCAAACATTTTTTTTTCATTCATTCTCGACCTCACCGTGATCTTTTTTTCGTGTCCCATTTCCCCATAGCCTTTGCACTTTCATTCCGGTGCACACCCGGACATTTCTGAGCTGCAGTCAGGCTGTCACGCACGTGCAGTGAAAGGGAGCAGCAGTACCGGGATCGTGACCAGAATACGTCTGCGCAAGTTATCCGTGACAGAGGGCTGGTTAGAGTCGTCGCCACGTTTACGAGTTCCCAAATGAAATCTTGCCGGAAGTCTCTCGCCATGCGCTTACTTTTGTGCTGGTTAAATTGAACCACTAAGCAGCATACACTCCGCAGACGTCTGGAGCTTTTTCGTAAGAAACTTTCTATAAGTCAGTTTTCTTGACCTTAGCCCAGCAATCCACCTTTTTTACGGTGCCACGGCGCATGCGCCTTTCCCCAAGTGGAAAAGGCACGAAACGTTTTGCTATGGTCTCCGCACGCCTCTCGATCTCTAAGGCTCCCAGTTCCCATATATATCCTAGTTGATCCCAGTTGTCCCGGATCACCACCCAAAGCTCCGCCTGCCTACCAAAGTCTGCCAAAGCGGCAGAGGGCAGCGCAGGAAAGGAAAAAAAAAAGCGGATTGCGCAGACGACGACTCGTACCTCCATGCCTCCACGCCCTGTGCACTTTTCCGAAAGTTCAATCCTTTCGCGCACACCCTATTTCTGTTGGCGTGATGACCATAGCCTTCTTGACATGTGTGGTATACTGTGACCCGCATATTGATTATGTATTTCGCGGTCCTACTCCCACCTGTGTCTTGCGATTGCGATCTGTCACTACTGTACTTTCCATGTTCTGTATGCAACGTATTAGTTCACCTTATGTATTTACGCAAGCCTTCCTGTTTCGTCTGTCAATCTAGATCCCTACTGTGGGCATGCATGAAAAATTCTTTTCTTATCAAGTTCCAGCTTATTCTCTGTTGAGGGGCTGTTTTCGACAGTGCTATAGTCATGACTTCGTGGTGTCTTTACAGACTCTCTTCTCCTCTTTCGCTCAATCGCACCCCCTTTCCCCTTCCCAAGCACAGGGTAGCCAACCGGGGATTTCACCTGGCTAACCTCCCTGTCCTTCCTCTACCTTTCTCTCTCTGGCGCTTGCTGTGTTCTTTGCGTTCATGAAGCGGGCGGCAAGCGCTTGCGTGGCATATAGAGCTTGCCACATAGTCACAGCGACCGAAACAACCATCTGGCACTAAATAAAGCAACGCGAACTAAAACTCGAGAATATCTTCACTGAAAATTCTGTAACATCAACAATAAATGTCATAATATGGTGGTCGGCATGAAACACGCGTTGACATGTAATTTCGCAAGCACGAACTGCGACTTACCAACAACTATTCCTCTTATACCCCATCATATTACGGCAGAGCACCACTTACATAGAGATCGTCAATGAGTCCAACAAGTAGGAAGCAAAAAACACTGAAGGTCCTAGAAGCAAATCAAATCAATCAAGCAAAAAAAAGTAAGTGCCTCAGCTTTTCTTACATTCTCCAACATGCAAAAAGGTACCACCCTTGAACGGATAGAATAGTATTGTGATTTCTGTGCTGTTTTTGTCTGCGGTTTCTCAAAACGGTTACCTCCTCGGCTGCTGTTAATACAAAGAATGCTTGCGCCACTGCGATCAGAGTTAGTTCACTTGCGACCACTGCGAAGATAGTCGAGCTTTCGTCATCTTCGCTTTTCATTCACGTCATGTGCTACAATATTACTGGCTGCAGTGCGTAATGTTTTCGTGTTTTACCCGTTAAGCGAACACGTATACTCTTTGCATTCGCGAGCCCTCGTGGGCCCTCTAGGTGTCAGCCTAAGTACGAGTGCCGGAAATTTAGCATGTATGCGTACAAGTGTGCACCTACGAACAGACAAAGTTCACGCTGCTTCTTTAACGACGTTGCGCACTTTCGAGAGCCGGTATTTCTAAACGAGTACGCAAACACCATGATCATGCGTAATGATGGAGCGTGCCTTTGTTTGATCTCGCAATGGCCTTCTATGCCATTGCCATCACCATTTTTTTTATCAAGAAGAACGTTAACTTAAGTTTGGAATATATAACCATTGTGGGGCCAAGCTCGCGTGAACACTGTGTCTACTTGGACTGGCACGAGATAAACTAAGGCGCTGGTTCACATCAGAGGCAAAGTACAGCGAGCAAATTGTATCTCATCTTCGCAGGGTGCCTCCGCTAGGGCAAGATTAAAAAAACGGAATCCAGAAAAGAGTGAAGTAATTTGATAATACAGCTTGCTTTTTTTTTTAAAAAAAAAAGCACAGAAGCAGCCAAAGGTTTCCCAAGCTTGCTTATTCCAAGATTTTTTTTTTTGATACTGGGAGCATGCCTGGCGCCTTTGAATATGTAAATACCGGGCGGGAATTGGTAAACCTGGACGTGGCATAAAAAGTGATTATGATAGCTTTTACCTTTTTCGCACCTTCAGTGATGCTGCAAACGAATCTAACGCCATGCATCTTAAAGAAACATCTTGTTGCTTGTCGCGTGTAAAAAAAAATGCTAGAACTCGCACACGGAACACCACTCTTCTTTTATCTTTCCTCATAAGGACAACTGTCACTGCGCGAACTATTAATTTAAATTTAGCAAATGGGCAAATTGGACCTCGCTTAATTGCGCGAACGTCTGCACAGTCGTCTTAAGATATGTTTTGTCATCATAAGGCGAGCACTGAATACAACAATTTACGTTAACTGCAAACACTCATACATTAATTTGGCTTCTTCTTCTAAAGACTCATAGTGCAGAGAAGCCAGCGTAACAGGAGCCTTTTGTGCTGATCGTGTCAGTGCAACGCACTAGATATGTTTAACTGATTAACCTCCCTGCCTTTTCCCTCTCTCCTGTTTTCCTCCCATGACATAACGTCACCTCCAACGACATTATTATTATTATTATTATTATTATTATTATTATTATTATTATTATTATTATTATTATTATTATTATTATTATTATTATTATTATTATTTTATTGTTGTTGTTGTTGTTGTTATTGTTATTATTATTCACCCAATTTGACTGCTATAGAATGCTTTGTACCCTCACATAAAATGCACGTAGCTGCTGTAAAAGCGCTAGAGTGTTATCTCATGATCCCAGGCTTTGCGATATGGTCCTTTTTTGGCCGTACCTCCAAATGCCAGCGATCGCCGACGCAGCGGCTTTTTTTTTTTATTTTTTTTTTGGGGGGGGGGGGACTTTAATTTCACTAAAGCGTTTGCCTTACGGAGGTCTGCATAATTGATCGGGTTGAGAACAACAGTGAAGCCCCTGTGGTGGCTGGAAAAAAAGTACTGAGGAAAGCGTAAAAACTGCATAGAGTAACGAGTTAGCATGAATAATTAATTAATTAAAGATTTTATTTTCGAAGGAATAAACTTTCTGTCTAATATGACCAATCGAAAGAGAACGGCCGCTTGTGTGTACGGGATCTACAACCGCTACAAAAATTTTGAGGACGCTTGAGCTTCGCCTTCAAGAGTAGAATGCGATAGCGTAATCGGGCCCCGTGCTGCGCAACGCCTTCTGAACTGCTAGCTTGAATTCGGTTTTCGGTGGATGCCTCAACCATGCTGCAAGAAAACGAACGTCTGCGCGCGTAACATTGGCCGTTCCAAAGAATGCGCACTGCAAGTACAGTTGCGAGGTGCCCACTACGCCATAACCCATTCTTTTGCGAAACAGCCAACGCATCCCTAAGGGAACGCGCGAACCTACGCCACTGCTGACTTTGCTGATGCTCTTGCCGCTGATGATGGCTAAAAAAATTCGGCAGATCGCACGTACCTTGGGAATCGATGTTACGCGAAGGATGGGCGGGAAAGTGACTGCGGCGTAACTTTCCACATTGAGCGACACGTGACGGAATGACGCTAGAGAAATGTGCAAACGGTATGCGCACACATATGTTCAAGAGTCGCACATGTGTTATATAACCATCTGTTTACAGTTGCGCAACGATGCCAGTAGCAACATGAGTGTTATCAGCACCAGACGAGGTAAGCTGATATGTAGTGCTTGTATTCTTCAATACTGGATAGCACGAATTCGAACAGCACAAAGAAGGAACACAGATGCACAGGACAGGGGCCTCTCCCGACGAAGCTTTATTCAGAAAAATCTCTCTAGATATATACACAGCCGAGTGGCACAAGCAGGCGCACTGCACGTACGTTACATTCACAGTTGCAGTTGTTATAGTTGTTATCCTTGTATTATTCGTTATGACGGACAACGCACGCACGTTTCACGAACTATTGTGCATGGCTGGAAGGCGTTTTTGACAGTTTATGAACAAGGTTATCGAATCCGTTCGTGATCGCGGCTACGAGGGGTCTAAGTGTAGTGAAGTGCGAGGTACATATAGTACAGCTGGTGGAAATCGGGGAGGCCTCTTACGAAGAAATGATCTATGATGCCTCCTGTCTAGCTGGGCCTGGCAACGAGGTCTTGTGATGCCCTGTTCACATCCAAGCTGTCTTTCATGCAGTATAAGAAGCAGGCGTTGTTCGGTTTTGATAAATCAATGTTGACGTCACCGGTAATGATGAGGGGCATGGTCCCCTCGGCAGAGTTACTGTAGGAGCCACTGACCCCGGTTTTTACGTGTTCTGTCTTCAGCTCCGTCATTTTCTTTGCGTCCGCCGCGGTGGTGTAGCGGTTACGGTGCTCGGCTGCTGAGCCGAAGGTCGTAGGTTCGATCCCGGTCGCGGCGGTTGCATTTCGATGGAAGCGAAATGATAAAGACCTGTGTACTCTGCGGTGTCAGTGCGCGTTAAAGAACACTGGTGAGCACTGGTTAAACACTGGCTAAAGAACACTGGAACAATGGTGAAATTTCCGGTGCCCTCCACTACGGCGTCTGTCATAATGATATCTTGGTTTTGGGATGTAAATCCCAAAAAATTCTCATTATTATAACTTTCCTCGCGTGTCAATGTGTATGTTCGTGGTTACTGTGTTAAGACACTCTATCACCTGTGGCACATACCCGCATGACATTAACTCTGGTATGCGGGTATGTGCCACACGGGACTGAGAGAAAGGGTTTCATCACGTAAGCGACAGGCATTTTGCGTTATTCATGTCATGACCAGTGATTCATGGTCTTCATGCACTGATCCTCTACTATGCGAATTTTGGTATATTACAACCTATGGAGACGACCAGGAGAGCGCCCAGACGTAGATAGATAGATAGATAGATAGATAGATAGATAGATAGATAGATAGATAGATAGATAGATAGATAGATAGATAGATAGATAGATAGATAGATAGATAGATAGATAGATAGATAGATAGATAGATAAGAATGCTTAATCCTATCTTGCCACCTCTCTTCGCACTTAAAGGGGTCATGAAGCACCCCTTGGGCTGATTGAAAAAACACATCCTGCGGAAAGCTGACACGGCTATGAACTGCTCTGCCAAATATTACAGTCGTGCGCGCCGCGTAATGGCCACAAGCGGAGCGCGAAGTTGCCGTTTCCCCAGGCACCCTCTTTTCAAACAGAGGCCGGTTCTCACTCTCGTCGGTGGGCGGGGCGTCTGTCCGCTGTACGTCGCAAGCGACATAGCATGCTTATTGGCCGATAGCCGACGTAAATCGAGAGCGGCGTTCGGATCAGATGCGCTTCTTGCCGCGGGGTGCCGCCACTTGCCGGCGCCGCACTCCTCAGTACACGGTAGCCGCACTCGCGCAAGCGAATCACAGCGGGAGAGCGATCGCGTTTCATGACGCGCGCTGGCGTAACCTCTTTCCCCCATGCCATCCCTCCCTGTCTAGCTTCCAGTGCGCTCGTCGGCACGAGAAAAGAGAGAAAGCGCTGGGAGCGTGCGCCAAACCCCCGTAACTCCGCTGATTCTTGACGGATTCGAGAAATTTTTGCGGCAATCGATTCGGGAGGCAGTACACTCCGATACTGAGGCCATTAGATCATTACTTGGAAAAGTGGTTCATGACCCCTTTAAAACAGAAGTGGTAAGAATGGCTGGCGTTAAGAATGGCTGGCATTCACCGCCGTGGTCTTTATTTACTCCTCTGAAACTTTTTTCCCCTTCTCCCTTCCCCAGGGCAGGATGGCTAACCGGGCACAGCCCTTGTTATAACACCCCACACCCCATATCTTTTATTCTCTTAAATGCGAAGCATTTCTTAGCTAACCTTTGGTACTTTGAGCGTATCTATCTATCTATCTATCTATCTATCTATCTATCTATCTATCTATCTATCTATCTATCTATCTATCTATCTATCTATCTATCTATCTATCTATCTATCTATCTATCTATCTATCTATCTGTCTGTCTGTCTGTCTATCTATCTATCTATCTATCTATATATCTATCTATCTATCTATCTATCTATCTATCTATCTATCTATCTATCTATCTATCTATCTATCTATCTATCTATCTATCTATCTATCTATCTATCTATCTATCTATCTATCTGTCTGTATTCTGTTCTGTCTGTCTGTCTGTCTGTCTGTCTGTCTGTCTGTCTGTCTGTCTGCTGTCTGTCTGTCTCTGTCTGTCTGTCTGTCGTCCTGGTCTGTCTCTGTCTGTCTGTCTGTCTGTCTGTCTGTCTGTCTGTCTGTCTGTCTGTTCTGTCCTATCTATCTATCTATCTATGTCGTAAAACTTTCCTCCAGACACGTGTGGCAGATACCCGTTTATCACGGGCAGCGGTGTACGGGTATGCGCCATATTTGATTGAACGTTTATAGGTACCCAGGAACCGCGAGAACAGACATTGATAATTTATATGCGAGAGCGTTAAGAAAAACCGACATCGGCAGCGTTGACCCGACCCCCCCCCCCCCCCCCCGAATGGAAATAATAAAAATAAGGATCTCAGCAGGAATAGAACACAAGCATTCTGCGTGGCAATCAGGTATTCTACCACAGAGCCACGCCAGGTCTATAAATTGGTTTGGAAAATACCCTCTGCCGGCGTAATGAGGGTGCAATGTCAATTGCGAGTGCGATGTTGTCTATCCAATTTTACAAGAAAGTAATAAACACTAAATATGTACTCTTACGATAGAGGCGTCATATCAGATTAACATCTGTGGTTCCGGTGTTGGCTCCGCTTTTATAGCAGTCTAATAAACATTACATTTGTATTCCTATGATTAAGCAAGCTATATTGAAGCATTGCTCGATCCCAGAGGAATACATTAACGAAAGTTGCATATGATATTCACATGATTGCACCATAAAATACACTTAGTTTCGATAATACTGACGTATGTTCTCTAACGTGAGGGCTGACGTTACGTCACACCATAATTTTGCCTTTAAACTCCAGTTTCGTCGACGTGCGTGGTAAGCCCACGCTGGTAAGCACACAGCTACTACACTTACAAAAACACGTCATTCCACCTCGTAACGCTTTGCTCAAAGCCATAATATACAGCATAGAAGTACTCGGTGACTCCTTCGCATGAAACCGATTCCCACAACGCGTGGGATCTGCTAATTTTTTCTCCTCCTCATCCTCCTCCTCATTGCAGTTACGCTTGCATTGCGGCTGTGAATAAAACAAAGAATTACTCTGTTCCATGTTAAATGACTCAATAAAATTTAAAAAAATACGGTACCCACAAAAAGCAGCATATTCCATATTGGAGCGGATTTGTTCCTTTAATAATAACTTCGTTTATCAAAGGAATTGGGGAAAAGTTTCGCCAATTGTAGCCTAGCGTAGAACTGGAATTATTGTTCAGAAATATTCAACGTAAAATACGTGATTTAGGAACCCGCCTAAAATGACAAAGATGAGATTTTGCAATGTGAATGGACGGATGTGAAAACAAAAAGGCCAAGAACATGCAAATCAGAGGAAACCGGCAAAGTGAAGCGATGTTCCGATCTTGTTTTTTTCCATAGAGCATTCAATGGGCACACAGGGCAAATATAATAGCATTCGATTTCATCAGTGATCCCGTATATTCATTGTTGGGATCGACATATCACTAAGCAAGTTTAAAAAATTGTGCCATTTTTTCGAATTCCGTCTTTCTATTTTATTTTTAAGTAAAAATGAGATTCGGATTCGTGTCATCGATCCGGGACATCAGTTTCTCAGATATAGATGCACAGGCGTGTTCAGTGATTTGAAAGCCGGAGTTGGAAGCATTTTGAAGTGCCCACCTATTTT
This sequence comes from Rhipicephalus sanguineus, assembly GCF_013339695.2. NCBI lineage: Eukaryota > Metazoa > Arthropoda > Arachnida > Ixodida > Ixodidae > Rhipicephalus > Rhipicephalus sanguineus. Next base: position 150,419,411 of record NC_051178.1, on the reverse strand, counting down.
TCTAGAACATTTCTTTCTGCCTTCTTACATTTGTGAGAGACGAGACTGCAGAGCTCTTTATTTTACTTTTACGTAAGAGTTGTAAATTGATCCGACGCTTCGTTTTGTTTCTGCGTCGATCATGTTTCTTTCTCAGACAAATTTGGCAGTATCCGATTCACTCAGACGCAGGTGTCACCTCTCATAAGCGCTAGAGTATTGTGTTTTTATACTGTTAGACTCGTTTTATAAAGCTATGTGCAGTTCCATAGTGATATCTTTACAACGTCCTAAATTATCGATCCTATATCGGCACACGTCAGACCTCTTTTATATGGGCGTAATCATTCTGAGCGATATCGATTAGGCACATATTAAAAAAAAGGCAGTGGCAATGATGAAAAGGTTTCAGAGATTCTAATCTTTGGAAAGCTTCTAACGTTTCTACTTTCAGTATTCGCGTGAACGAAAAAAAAAGGGGGGGGGTGTCTATTTCCTTTCTCTTTCTTTATTTGGTGGTTACTTAGTCTGAATGCGTGCATCTTGTCTCACGAAGATGCAATTGTAATTATTCGTACAATTGTAATCATTAGTACGCTCCTCACATTACAAGATTCTTGCTTGCAGTTTTACTTGGGAAATGAAAACAAGATGTTACAAAGAGAAAAGGGAAATAAAACGCATGCGCTCAGGCATGTTTCACAACGCTAGTCAAGCTTGGGGGCAGCGGAAACGACAGCGAACGTACCGTTTCTGTCCAAATTTGCACGACCTCCTTTTAGCATCTCTTATTTAAGGCGAAAGCCTTAAATGCCTCATCAAACGCGAAAATCGACCGGTGTCCCGCGTGGGCGTCTCCCGTCGGCGTCCACACGAGTGATGCGAAAAATCATCACGCAATGACGTCACCATATGACGTCCGTCACAGATCGCCAAAATTCGTTACATTGTTATGACGTCATAGTGACGTCAAGTTACGTCACGTCCTATGATGACATCATCACGTGCATTTTAGCTTAGTCAACGGTGGGCCCATCACGGAGGCAGTGCAGAACCAGGTGAGGTGTCTCCGATCTGGAGGCAATACAAAACCATTAGGTGCAGAAATCTTTCGGAGGGTGACGGGGCAGAATCAAATACATCGACTGAGGAGAAAAAGATGGCTCTCGCCTTCGAATCGCCTTAGGTGTGTACCTTTACGGACCCTGTGAATTTTCTGTAACCTGCAGAAAACGTTTGACTATATATATATATATATATATATATATATATATATATATATATATATTCTAAAGGAAGGAAACAAGAGACAACGCCCGTACGCCTGTTCTTATTAGGAGCGAAGTTCCTTAGGCCCGCACCCCGCCGTCGCCATTGAAGGTCCCTTCTCTTAAGCATCGCTTTAGGTTGCAGTGGCAGGCGATCTAGGAGGAAATGTTTAGGCCTTGAGCGGTTTGATTCTAGCGCACCAGAAAGTCGAGGTTCAAAGAAATAAGCTCTGTGCCCAACTTGTTATAATGGTCGTCTTCACTTTCACCACCTTTATCGTGGATTGTGAAATGGCAACCATCATTCTAGCGCACTACGGGCGCTTTTTTGAAGGTAATAGCAGACGCTCTCCTCACCCGGCGCCGGCGCACGCCGCGCGCGAAGTTCCTTCGCCGCCGTCGAAGCTCCCCGCCGCATCACCGCTCGCACCCCTCTTCCACTTGGCTCCCTCTGTCTTCGTTGCGCGCGCCACACACACACTCGCTCAGTCGTTCCCGCCACCGAGCGCGGCAGACGCTCTCCCCACCCGCTCCCCACCCTACCGCCTTCATAAAAGCCAGCAGCGAGATCAGGCGCATAGTCGTTAGCACCCCGTTGCTAAGGAGCTTCGCTCATCGGTTGAATTCGTACACGGAACAACTGCTAGTTTTCTCTAGCGTCGTCTTTCTGTTCCTCGCGCCTGAGCCCCGCTGCTGCTTTTCGTCATTACAACATATATATATATATATATATATATATATATATATATATATATATATATATATATACGGTGTGTGTGTGTGCGTGTGTAATTTATTCGTACACAGCAGTACAGCAAATCATATACAGGCAATTAAAACTGTAGAGTAGCAGGAGGACGTGATATGTTGCGAGCGGATCTAGTCTTGCGAGATATGCAGGTAACCGCCCCGCCCGGTTTCCTCATCTTTAGTTACATTCAAGCACGATCATTTTTCTACAGCGTATACCCATTTTTCCAAGCCGGAATACACGTAATAGTAGTGAAAGTTCGGGCAAAGAGACATGTAGTTGACGGGAAAAAAGAAGGCCAGCCATACCCACTTTTTTACGTTGACAGAAGACTGAATGACAGTAACAAACAGAAGTAGTAAGATAGAGGCCGACCATTACTGCTTCTTTATACCTTATGGCACACAGCGTCACATTGCAAACGAGAAAAGAAGCTTTTATCTCGGGGATCGGCGAGTCGACTTTCGATCGGTTGCCCGGGAAAAAGTAGCAAGATGGAAGAGTCAACGCAGTCACCCAGGCGAACGCAGTGACAACAATGCGGAAGATTTACAGACTGACAAAAAAAAAAACATAAAAAGTGGAAATACATTTCTGCATGACATGCGGGCTCTCAGCCAAATGAGATCGGAAAGCGACAATCCTCAGATTTACCTTAACCGAAGGCCGCTATTTGTTAGAGCAAAATGAAATGGTGTTTGTAAGCTAAGGGCACAATGGGGGCGCAAGGGTAGAGCATAGCGAAAGCATTTGCAGCGAATATTCAGTCGACCTTTAAAGAAGAGTTCGACCACTAGCTACGCCAGTGGTCTAACTCTGCTTTAAGATTATTGATCGCTGGTCCTATTATTGTACGTACAGACAGCCTGAAAAGGAAGGGCGTATATAGAGAAGACGATTAACTTTATTTAAAGCCGGTAGAGGAGGGGTCTAGTTGGCCAAGTGGCTCGCGCCTACACGGCGGCCAGTAACTGCTCGATCGTGGCAGTGTCTCCAGCGATCGTGGCGGTGTCTACGGTCCATGCACTCAAAGAAAAAAAAATGAGTATGTGGTACTATTTTTATTATATTTTTATTATTTTATGTTAATACTTTAAATACCCCAGTGCGGAATTTTTCGTTGAGCCCTGATTTGCCACGTAGATGACTGTTTAAAGATACACGTTAACTCTTTTTTTTTAGGTCCCACGACTCTGCAATGAAAGTCTAATAATCTCTAAAGAGAGTTCACGTGTCGCTTTAAAAAGAGTCATATACGTGGCAAGTCAGTGCTCACAAAGAGTGTCAAATGTGTCTTTTTTCTTTGTTATCTCTTAAAGTGTTGTTTATTTTCGGGGGACTGCCTGAGCAGCCCTGGGTTGTCAGAAAAAATACATTAAAACAAACTGTCAGCATTTGCTATGTGCATACATAAAGTACACGATAGCAGAATGTATTTTATTTATTTATTTATTTATTTATTTATTTATTTATTTATTTATTTATTTATTTATTTATTTATTTATTTATTTATTTATTTATTTATTTATTTATTTGATTTGCATACACAAATACATAAGGACACAGAGGAAGGAGGGAGAGAGCAGGCTGACAACTACCATCTAGAGGGGCACAATGCCTGCCTACTCTTTCGGGAGGAGGGAAAGCAAGATAGGAGGAGAGAAAGAGGAAAGGAGGTAGGAGAGAAAAGACAATGACGAAGACTTGAACAAAATAAGCAACTAGAAGAATGTGGAGAAGCGCAAGGTCTACCGTATAAGAGGTCCAAATGCAGGCGGCACTGTTATTCTTCGATAAGAAGTTATTTCAAAAACATTTACGCTGCGACATTACATGTGAATGTCTTAGCGTTATAAAATCTGCTTATCGCTGCAGAGTAACATGAAATGCAATTTTTGTTACTGTCCCACGCGTGGTACTGTGCCGAGTCGTAGCTTTTTTTTTTTTTCTTTTTAGATCTACAGAAAAGTTCGCCGACTGAGGTGAAACGAAAAAGAGGGCGCTTCGATGCCTTTCTTTCAGCTTACCATCGGACAGGTTCTTCCGAATTTCCTGTCGTGTTGTAAAAAGAACATGTGCCTTCGTAAGAATAGAATAAGGCGGAGTAAAGAAGATAAGAACAAAAGGAACAGTACATTTAGAAGTGCCTTATCTCGACAAATGTGCGGCTAGCTTCGCGAATATGCCCACCTCTGCCCCGGCGAACACATACGCTGAAGAAAGACTACAACAGGATGGGGGGATCTCAGTCGGGAAGGTAAGAAGAAAGAAATGTATAGAGGACAGGGAAAAAAAATGAACGCGTTAAAGAAAAGTCTGTGGACAAAGGAGACCACCCGCGTAGAAGAAATAGATAAAAATAATGGAGACCAAGAGTTGAATACGGAGCTGCCGTAAGCGGCAGGAAAGCAGCCATGTTCTCCCGCCATTTCAAAAGACCACGTCTCATTCGATCAAAGCGCCGACGAACAAAAAGTACATCCAATTTCATGGGTACCAGGCCTCGGACAGAATTCGTGCAGTTTTTCCCTTGCAAATGGTCTCGGCCAATGGCTAACCACTTTTTCTTCTACTATAGACCTTTTAAACAGAGAGAAGGATCACCTCCTTTCTGGACTGTTGCACGCGAGTATAAAAGCTTACGTCACTGCCTCGGCAGTGCATTTCGGGGGGTCATGCACAGCTGATTATGGCGGCGACCTGGGAGCCTTCGTTGACAAGGTGTATACCCAGTATCAGATTGGCAAGAATGGCCTTTATATAGGAAGAACTGTAGTGAAAAGGTTCTTGTGGATTCTTGCTTTATAGTTATAGTGTACTAGAATATTCTCCTAGTGGCGCGTCCTCGAGGGAGGGACAATAGGCCGGTTGAAGCAAACGCCAGTAGACGCCACTGGTGGCGCTGCTGCGCCTTTTTCTAGTCGCCGAGCCGGTTCGGGCTGGTTTGGGCCGGTTCAGACGCGCTTTGCGACTGCTTACTTCGTTCGTCTGTAGTGCGACGCTATGCTTTCAACGTGGTAGCACTTGTGAAAAAAAACGGTGGAGGACTTGTTTTTGTTTTCTTTTTTTCTCAGACGCTTCTGTGTACGATGCTAAAAAGAAAAAGAGAGTCTCGTTGTATGCCGTGAAATGGTGTAAGAAAACGCCGGAATAATTTTGTTTAGATGCGGTTCTGTAACCGATAACAAAGTACAAAAATTTTATCACAATCAATGTGTGTCTGTCGAGGCCTTTATTTATTTGTACGCCTTCTGGCATAGGAACGCAGCGCAGACGTTGCTGTGCACTTTTATGTAGTTTGTGACCAGCAAGCGATTTAAATGTGAGAGATATTGCGCCATAGAAGAAAAACAGGTCCATACATGCTGGGTTTGTGCAATGTATGATAAAAGTTGCGAATACATACTGCAGAGGCGATGTCCCGAACTGCAATGAATCCGCCGGTCTGCAGCCTTTTTACGCTAGCAGACGACGTTGTCGATACTAGTGTGTTGACGTGGTTTTCAGAAACTTTCTTTACACTATACTACAGTAAATACAGTCTTTTTGTCCTGTAATAAAAGGATCCGTTGCATAAGAAACGCCTACAAACTCGGACAACGTCAAACGCACCGGTAGACAGCGGCCGGTCTACTAGAAAAAGGCGCAGCAGCGGCACCTGGTGGCGTCTACACAAACGGGCACGCGCGCTCCTTCCCGGACGCGTCACTAGGAAATTGTTCTAGTACACTATATTTATAGTGATACTGTCAAAAGCCTTCATCACAATGGATTGTTGCCCCTGTGTACTACTGCAACTACTGCCTGAAGACAATGACCATTTTTCCTGTTTGTTCGAGTCGGCTTAACTTTAGCAGTATGTGCTGTTTGACTAGTTAAGATATAAATTGCCGGCATCACCTGTCATGTCAAAACTTTCATGCTCAATCAATCAGCCAATCAATTAATCAATCAGTATATTAATAACGTACTTAGGAAGAAACGTAGGCATCAGTGCTGGCCTAGACGTGCAGTAAATATTAAAACAACAATAAGGTATCTCGCAGAGTGCGAAAATAATTTTTCAGACTTTAAAAAATGCCATCTATACAGCTTTACCGAACCATATCGAAGAAACAAGTGCCACGTTAAAATAAACGATATTATAGTGAGCCGAGCTATCTTATTGGTTAGAATACTTTGTGAAGCGGTGAGTTATGGAAAAAGAACTGAATGCAGCGCGTAGTGAAGCGTGAAGCGTGTAAGCGCATATTTATTTCTGACGTGCATAAAAGCTTTATTGAATATTGCAGGCCGCGCCCACAGGAAGCTCCAGGGAGGAGACCCATAGGTGCACGCGCTACAGCAGGTGATGTATTTTTATTCTTATAGAAAGACTACGGATAATACGAGCGCTAAGCTATACCTTGCACACCGCGAGCGATTTTCTATGCTGGAATAGTTATTTGTTTTTGTAAGCTGTATTTCAGCCCACAAGAAGGCCGGCAATGCCTAAGGCATGGCTTAGCGTTTCTAAAAACAAATCTCGAGCATGAAAGAAATAATAATGCTGCCGTCATCGTAAAACAAGTCGCATAGTTTATGCAGTACGTAATAAATTCACGGGACCTTCTCTGTGCGAAAGTACAGCTCCATCCATTCGCTGGCATCGCATGTTGAACAACCCGTCGCCTTTGTTACGTGCAGCCTAATCCTCACTGTTGTTGAAACATCCTTTATTTAAACTGCTTTCGAACTCGCGTCGCTCAGTACGAGGAATAGGATAAGCGAATCCTGCTGACATGACCTTATATATGCATGTGTCTCAGACGTAGAATGCATAGGTATGGTAACAGTGTTGTCGCAGCTTAGTAATAAACCTTTGTTAAGACCGTTAGTCAAATGGTGTGTAAGAAAGCATTTCTTTTATCTTTTACCAATGGAAACATATTCCTTGACACTGTTTTTTTTAAGCCACAGCCTACTGTTTTTCTGGACAGTAACTTTCCCGTGATAAAGCTCATGTGTTTCATTCAAAGCCAACACCGAACACCGTCAAAACGTGTTAGAGTCGTTGACTTGCAAAAGATGTATCACAGGCCTCTCCCTAAAAGAAATGGCGTGTCTGCTATTCATCCTTCCGGGCTTCACGAAATTGTCCCCTTGCAAGTAGCATCTGTGCGAAGGGATATTAACGAAGGTTGTCTGATCAGGAACAGCTACTGCACTCACGCGCGCACTAACGCAACAACATTATGGTGATAGAGGTCTCACAGCGCACACGAATCGTCTGAAAGGAGAACTATTTACTTAAATTCTTCTGAGCACTCCTATAGTCACGTTCAAAAGAAAGGCGACTTTCACAAGGCGGCGTTACAAGGCCCAAGTCCTAAGAGGGGTCGGCGCAGCACAGCCAAAAATCAGTGCACTGGCGCGTGAACTCCTGCGTCTTCGTCTGCTTCTTTCTCGCAGGCGGATTAAGCGCGTGGATTTGCCCCTCCTCGACGCCCTATTTTTTACAGCGAAAGCTGGTATGAGATCATTTCACCGGCCGTTTTTGGTGCCGTAGTTGTCCGCCGCCGCCGCCGCCGCCGCCGGTGTCCGTAACCAGTATCGCTCGAAATAAGAAAAAAAAACGAAATAAGAAAAAAATTCCAGGATGGAACGAGGTTCGAACCTGGGCCCTCTACGTGGGAACCCAGTATTCAACCTCTGAGCCATGCCGGTGCATGAAACTGCTTCGCAAAAAGGTCCTATACATGCTTCATCTCGGGAAGGAACCACATTAGCATATGCAATATAGCGTGGTAGAAGAGTAAAATAAGCACCAAGCGTCGCAGAACGCGAATTCTGTAACCAGGCGTCACGCAATGCCAATTGCGCAACGAGTAGGTTGTTGAATGCTTCCAACCCATTACAAAGGGCTCTGCCATATAAT
>NC_051178.1:150355403-150411396 GCF_013339695.2 Rhipicephalus sanguineus | reverse complement strand
CAAACCCGCACTTTTCTCTCCCCTGCCTTACGCCACAAAATTTACCCGGGAATGTACCCTAACTCAGACTGCAAGTTTTGTTCGGTCAAGAGAGCGGACCTAAACCACATTATGTGGCAGTGCAAAAATCTTTCCCCTCCCCCGAGCCTTCGTAAACATTTAAGTAGTAAGGAGCTGTGGGAGGCTGCCATGTGCAGCTACAACCCCGCGCTTCAGGAGGCCATCCTGAGGAAGGCTGAGGTGGTAGAGAAGGCCTACCGCGAGTAGGATCCCTCGCCTTTTCGCAGCCGCTTTCTCCTAAAACGGGATAAATAAATTTGTATCTCTATCTATCAGCGTCTTCGTCAAGATTTTCGATGTTGTCGCATGAAAGCATTGCATTCAACTTTGTCTGGACATCACGACCGTATAGTATACATATAGACGAAACGGCATGAAGCGTGTGGTCTCTTGCGTAGCGGTATTGTGCGCGAATGTCACATAAGGCGGTACCTCATCCGACGTCTTGTACTGTACGTCTATGTGCACAGAAAGCATGTTAGACATCATTTTGTTCAGGCTTTCGGTCAAGCCATTTGTCTGTGGGATATAGGTTGTTGTCTTGAGATGCGGGTTGTAACTTAGTTGAAGAACGTGTTCAAGTAGCCTTGCCGTAAACGCCGTTCGTCGGTCCGTGATGACGCAGGATGGAACGCCGTGGCGCTGTTGTGTCAAAAAATATTATGTGCTAATTTCTACGCACTCGCCACGACGGACGTATCGTTATATCACGGAGCTATTGATGTGTCACACGCTCTGACAGTTTTAGTTCCAACGCCCCCTAACGCCACGTTATGTGCACTACAATGTCGCAGCTCTCGAGTTACTGAGAGAAGGGCGTAGTACCTCGCACCATTCTCTTGCCACAGAAAAACGCCAAATACAGCGCGCTACTTCGATGCACGCATCAGTGTGCCTTAGGACAAAGGCTAATTTATGATTCTCCTCGCACATAGGTGCGATCCTGCTTCCGCTTTGAATGCGACGGCCAAAGCCCTTTCAAACGCTGGGCAAACAAATGTTCGCGGCTGCTATTGTAAATAAATGCTAGGTGTAGCCTTTGTGCCTCCTGAACGCAGAGCAGACAACCAGCCTTTGACAAGAACAAAGGGTCGGGAAGTGTAGTCGTTCATTCTTGTTCGCGTTCGACGAAGGTCTTTAGAACCAATGTAGACAGTCATTCGTTCCTTATATAGCGATGCTGCTAACGGGGGCTCCCTAGTCATGCCACCTGATCACTGCGCTAATCCACCGCCTATACACGCTGGCGTGAAGCGGTGGCCGAACGAATGAGCGGAGGGCGGCCGCATTAGTGAACCGCCATTCACACGTGCCAGGGGCAGGTCATTAGTGGGCGTCCGCCCTGCTCAGGATAGCCGTGCGCCCGATAGAATTTCCCATCGGCACCCCTCGACTAATGGCTGGTCCAGGTGTTTGTGCGTGTATACAACGATACAATGCGACACCGCGTAGCGTGGAAGGCGGGAAACAAAAATGTAAGAAAAGACCCTTGAATGTAACTGCGCATGCACTGCTGCTGGATCGAAAGCTGCTGGGTGCTGGAGGGGTCGTTTGTACCTAGACTGGCGGTGAGCGCACGACACGAGAACTGTGGTGGCTCTGTGAACTCGCGTACAACGCCGCAGAGACGTTCGGCCTTGCTCCATGACCACGTCTCTTAAGGGTTATCGCATTCGAACAATTGAAAAATTGCAATGCTAGCCATTAATATCATTCTTGAATGGGCCGTAAAGTACTCAGTCCATCTGTTACACACATGCAATTGAGACGTACTACGGCGCAAGTATTATTGTTACAACGTCGTTGACAGTGAGTGGGCCTCTGCAAATGTGTAGCTTGCTATTTTTAAGCTAGGTGCAATTCAATGACCGATTGTCATTGAATTGAGAGACGGCTGAGCATTAATTCTCCTGTTAGGAAACTGGGGACAGGTTATTATCTAACCATTGATATTTTTCTTCAGGCCTAAGAAACAAATAACTTGAGTAGACAGATAGAGAGCGAAATAAGGAGAGAGGAATCTAATTAGAAACGTACCTTATTGGCTACATACTGCGCATAATGGCGGAAATAATAAAAAGGTGAGAGCGAGATTGAGAAAGAGCAAGTTACTTCAACACATCGCACAAGCTGAACAGAGGAGAGAGAGAGAGAGACGAAACTATTTTTGTCTTTGCTGGGGTCAAGGGAGGCGGGGGCCGGGAGATTAGCCCTCTCGGAGTTCCCCCTTCGCCAGGCAGCGGTCGTGTAGGTTAGCTCATCCTCAGTTTCACCCATGTTACAAGTTCGTTTGACACGCTCGTGATTAACGAAATAATACTAAAAAGGTGAAGGGCCTCACAATGCATTCCCCTTCCTTCGTTTAGCATATTTTGAGCCTTCTACATCCATGTACGGCGATTTCTATGTTTTATCAACATGCCTTTGAACAATGACCATTCGCATGGCCAAAGCACAAAGCGGTACGTACCGAATGCTACGTGCCTTTTCTTTATGAGTCCATGCTGAGCGGCATTTTTCTCAACACACTGACGTCAATAGCAAATGGTGCCTCCGAATTGTTCGACCTTTGTTCGCTCATGTCCGCGACACATCTGCTTTTCCATACGTCTATCAGGTAGAGTACTTGTTCTGGCAGGGCATCTGAAAACAACGTATACGAACTACGTGTTGAATTAGCACCTCGTCGAGAAGAGCAACTCCACATTTATGCAGTAGTTAAAGTAGAACAGAGAAATGAAGAGAACACATGTAGGACGGTTTGCCCGCGTAACGCTGAAGCTGGACCTATTAAAAGTTAGGAATAGTGAACCACCACAAAAAATATATAATCCAACATCTTCTCTAAATCATCTCAATAAAAAACTACATCACAGAATAAAAAAATGCTGCAAATAGAATAAGAAGCAACCAATTTAGCACTTACGATTCCGTCCCCAAATTGAGTGGATCTCTCGAACCATAGCAGACAGCTGTCGTAGGTAGTTTTCCATTGGATAGGTGTCTTTCGCGTACAAAAGGAAAGCATAACACGCAAACACTCCAAGGAATACACAAAGTAGCACAAAAGTGGTACACAAAGGATTACAATGAAGTGGATGAGAAAGCTCAATTGGTAGAACATCGGACGCGTTGTTGGAAGGTTGTAGGTTCGGTCCCTACCTGCGGCAAGTTGATTTTTGATCCACTTTACTTGATTTCCATTTATATCATAATTACTATACTGCAGTTGAAACATATACAAGTAATGTCCTCTCTACCTTCCTTAGCTTCATTGTCCCTTGGCTACATATGGCTGTGTCTGACAAAAGAAACGAGCCCTCGATCAATACACCCCCCCCCCCCCCAATCTATCGTTCATGAACACGAGCTTTATGCTTCGTACGTCCTCCTTTTATTCTTTCACGTTTCTGTATCACTCGTGTTTATCTGAGTCTCTACGCTGCCGGCACATTTCACGCTGCTGCCCACGAGTGGTTCGTTGACCCTGCTGCAAAGCTTTCCTGAAAAAGAAAAAAAAGTGACTGGCGACGTGACAGCGTAAAAGGTGGCCGTGCCCTTAAAAATGCACGTTACTTTGTGGCTATCCGCAATATTTCCGCTCCAGAATTTTGCGACTCACCGGTCCCTGAGCTATTTCGAGCAGCTTTTGGAAAGCGTAACCACGACGTCACATTAGAGAGGAAGTAAAAAGAAAAGATGTTCTTCATGTATGGCCGGGCAGCCTCGAGCTAAAAAAAAAAATAGGTTCATACTGAAAGAAAACACACTAAAGATTAAGGAGCCAGCAAGAAAAAAGAAAAAGTTACCAGCTGCCGCAGACTAAGGTTGGTTTCTTCGGCGCAGGACATTTTCGTCGCTTATCCCATACTCTCGAACACAGCTCTGTTTCGTGGTTTCGTTGGCGACCCTGTTCAAAAGCTTCCGGAACCGCAAGTACAGCGCTTCATAAAAAAGCAACATGCTTCTATAATAAGGATTCTTCGAACGCTGTAGGATTCAGAGATCACATTTTCTGTTCTCATTAAACCGTGCTCGAGTAACGTATTTTATTTGCTGATTCGTTGTCTTCACCTGTAGGGGGACTTGCGCAGGCACCCTTTTTCTCTCTTCTGTGCACCGTGCTCCTTTAGTTGTCGTGCCATCAGTTTGAATTTAATTTTGAGTCATCTTTCTTTTGTTTTTGTTTTTTTGCTTGCACCAACTCAGATGCACAGTTCGATGTACGTTCCACCAATCTTCACCAGACTTCAGGCACATAACAATCTTGTTCCTTTATGTGTGAAGTGCCTCTTGTGCTTTGTTGTGAACTATATGTTATACCAGACAGAACGCTTGTGACTACCGATCCGCTAGTTTCTTAATATTTCTGCCTTCACCGCTGGATATCCTCCTCGTTTCTGGCGCCTATGCAAGTATAGACGTCCCCGGGCCCTGCCGGGAATGGCGGCGACAGCGGCGGCGGTCTCCAAGAAGCGCACTGGGCTCCATAGTGCTACGGACAGCGACGAAACCAGTGTCTACTCGCTCAGCAGTGAGGACTGGTCCGATGACGACTTTCAGCTTGTACGACGCCGTAAGGCGAAGCGAAGAAACACCGGTTCCCCCCTGTCTTCAGGCAAGTCAACTCTGAAATCTACTCGGAAGACCGCAGCCAGTACGATTACTTTCGTACCAGAACTCGCTACCGACAACCTGAGACAACTCAACAGACAGTCGGTCTCGGTGCTTCTCGAAGCGGCGGTGCCAAATGAAGTAAGGGACGTGAGAGTCAACACACGAAAAAATGTCCTGGCAGTCGACGTTGCACATGAGACTGCACTGAGCACATTGAGCAAAATTACGGAACTTGATGGCATAAAGGTTCGCTCGTAATCCCACTGGCCAGTGATACCACTACTGGTGTCATCTACGATGTGGATGTCTCTGTTTCCAGCACAGACTTGCCCAGTCTGGTGAAGCCAACAGTATATAATACACATGTCGCGCATGGGCACATCTCGCTGTATAAAACTAACATTCAAGGGTGAATCTCTGCCCTCGCATGTCAAGGTAGGCCACTTTCGACATCCTGTACGACCGTTCATCCCAAGGCCACTCCAATGCTGCAAATGTATGAGGTTTGGACACGTGAGCGCCGTGTGTCAGTGCACGATCATTTGCTCGCGCTGCGCCGAACCACACGCTGCAGACTTCTGTGATGCCACGTTCCTCAAGTGCCGCAATTGCCTCGGATCCCACGGCGCTTCGTCAAATGAGTGCCCCAAGAAACAGAAGGAAAACGAAATCCTAAAGCAGATGGTGCGAGACCGCTCTTCTCGTCGGGAAGCTGTTGCTGTCGTCACAAAGCGGCGCTCCCGACGCCGTAGAGGTTCAAGAAACTCTGTGAAGCGCAGTTCACAGGTGACACCTCATCCTCTTCTTCCTAGACTAGACACGCCCGAGTCGATTTCTGAGGACAAGACCGCACCAGAGCACATGGACACTGAAGAATGGCCGCCATTGCCAAAGCTGCATCCAGAGCCACAGCCAGAACCACAGCCACAGCCAAAGCCACAGCACCATACACAGCGACTCCAATGGTCGCAGCAGACACAGACTGAGTCAACGACAGCCCTGGTTCCCCATGACTTGCCCGAGAAAGACAAGGACATTGCTGCGATGCTTCGCTCTCTTCTGAACACCATATTCATGCTTTTAAATAAGCTAAACACTCCGACAGCCCGAGCTGCCCTGCAACTGCTGGAGGTTCTCGATCCAGTGTTTTCAGCGCTGCAGTGATCACAACGGCTCGCCCACGGCCCTCTCAAAGGCCGCGATTCCCCAATGGAATATCAGAGCGCTGATGTAATGTAGGTCAGAGAAGCTCCAGCCTCAGTGGCTGATTGTACCCCTTTGCACGTGCAGTGCTCTCCTTCTCTCTCTCTCCTTCTTTCTATTCCCCGTTCCCTTATCCCCAGTGCAGGGTAGCAAACCGGACGTTCTTCTGGTTAACCTCCCTGCCTTTCCTCTTCTCTTTCTCTCTCTCTCTCTGTATATGTTATACCAAAGAGCAACTTTCCGATAAAGACCAAAGGTAAAATAAACAAGCAGCATCAAAAAAGAGACGACCCTCTCGTCTTCCTTACTGTTTGGGGTGTGAAGAAACATATTAGATGAACGCAAACAAAGAAGTAGCATGCTGCTTACGAAACCAAATTCGTTGAAGATGCTCATGAGTACGTCGAGCTGTCCATCAACGTACCTGCCTTCTTATTTAAAACGTTTTGCCTTCTTAGGTGTATTTACATTCTTGCGCAGTAACGATAGCATCGCAAGGAAAGTGAGTTATCCTTAAGAGGTGATAAGAAAAGATAAAGAAAACAGGTAAAGAAGCTACATCTTTGCACACGTCTGAACGAGGAGACAAGAAGGAGCTTCGTAAAGTACGGGCACGCGAGCACTCAGAGTTGTCGGGTCGTCCTGCACTAATGGGAGCAGGACGACGTCTTTTGAAGGCATTAAAATGTCTGCGTACATACTACCACCTTCGAGGCAGACGACAGCAAGTGATGCGAAAAAAGAAAAACAAAATTAACATACATCAAGTATTCCTGATCTCTCATGCAATATGCAAAACAAAGAGAAGACAAAGGTTCACAAGGACCCGGGTATTGGTGCCAAAGAATAAAGCCCCCCATTATTACATTTTTGGGACGCCACACAAGCGCCGTCCCACAGTACTCTTTTAGGCACTTCAATCCGCCGCCGCAGCCGCCCACTATTCCAGCCGCCTCTATACAAACTTGCTATACCCGCGTTCATCCCTTCTGTGCTATCCCTTAACCCTTTATCCTTCGTTATTGAGAACATACTCTGAAAAGTTTCCACGAAGCCCTCATCAGTGCCGAACTTTGATAGTTTTCCTTTGCGTCAAAATTTTCTCGATTTCTCAGAAGCTACAGCTGAAGTGCGTCCTTTTGATCTCGCCCAGCGGCGCCTTTCTATGTCCACTAGAAACGGTCGGCACAGTGCATCTCATTAAAATTCCTAGATTGTCAGCAACAGAACGCGTCCAAAAAAAGCTGCGTTACGAAACAATAGCGAACTTTTCTGCGCGCACAAAAGAAAAGTTAGAGTGAAACAACTTTCCCGTTAGGGGCCTTTGTCATGCAAAGCATGTAACAGCCTTTCAAGTGTTAGATAGCGGCTGCGTATTATACAGAGTGACGCACTGCCCACTTCGATGGCCCGGTTCATCGCACCACTGTTTACATTCCCTAGTACAAGTCGACTTGGACGCTGCTACGTTCGAAGGAACATTCTCTTCTTTTGGAAAAGTTTAGGTACTTGCTTAAACAAGCCCAGTATGTGCCATTCTACTCGTAGGAAACGAGTTATACATGTAACTAGTTACTTGTAATCTATTGCACATCTGCTAGCGCTGTAAATCGTCAGTTTCATTTCCTTCGTCTTCCTTATGGGGCTTTCTTTTTTCTTTTCAATTTAAAACAATTACCCTATTGCGTATTGGAAATCTCAGAATTTTCCGCGAGTTAATTACATCGGCGCAGCACACTCGTTAAAGCTTTATGTGTTACTATACGCTGTTCGCTTCACGTTACACAATGTAACTATTATATTTATGCGAGTTATTTTCGCTCAGTTGGGATAACCCTTGTTCCTAAGCGCAATTTTTTTTAACACCACACATAACATAGTGCGCCTCACCAGAACTTTGGAGTAACACTCATATATTTGGCACATATTGTAAGATTCGCGTAAGATGATATCACGAAGTCCTGGTCATCCCGACTGGCAGGGACTAGGCTTACCGTTTATCAGGGGCGCAGCCAGATATTTGTTTCGGAGTGGGGTGGGGGAGGGGGGGTGGATTAAAGGGAAGCTGAAGCACTTTTTAAAAGAAATAACTCTAGAGCATGTAAGGACGGTTTGATCCCTGCTGAATTCGAAAAGCGATGTCAGAGTTCTGAAAACGAGCGCAAATGGTATTTTTTGGCAAAAAAAAAAAAAGAAACAGATGCTGCGGCCGCAGGGCTTCTTGGGATGCCGAGCGAACGCAGTGACGTCATCCTCGGTATGAGTTATCTGCAACAGCAGCACTGCTGAAGCGTGGCCTCTTCGATCAGCTCCGGCAATGGCACGTCACGAGTTAGTCACGGAGGCCACGGTTGAAGATACGAAAGACGCTTGTTGGCGTAGCGCTCCGCTGTTTGTCGTTATTCCAGATATCGTAATCGAGCGGCAGAACTTTCAGCTTCGCTATACTTACCTGAGCCGTCGTCACATAAACAGCGCTCTCGCAGTTCGGATCAGTGACCGGCGGGAACCTTCCGTCGGAGTGCAGCACGGCTCCGCCAAAGGAACCGAAGATGACGTAGGTTTCCACGCCCGCACTTGCCGGCGCACTCGCGTGGGCTGAGCAAGACAAGCTTTTCTTTCGCGTATTCTACGGCTACTGCTGCAACAACCGCGAAACAAATTACGACATCGTCGACAATAATGTCGGTCCTCGCTAACCACAAAGTTTCATCGAATTCTAGAACCCCTTCAGCTTCCCTTTAACTACACTTTATGTATGATCGTGCGTGCGTTTGTACGTGTGCGTGTATACATATATTTTTTTTTCGGGCGAGGGGGAGGAGCTTAGAACCTTCCTCCCCCCCCCCAGCCTCCTCCTGGCTGTATACGCTAGTGCCATTAATTCAACAGATGGTTTATCTAACGAAATTTTAATGTCCCTAGCTGTTATAGTTAAACTGAAGAAATTATATCTGAAATTATGCGTCATTCAACATTGAACGCTTGGCGAATAATGAACGAACACACGAAGAAAAGGCAGATAAAGACAGATAATCGTTTAGGCTTTAATTGACTCGTGTAATGTATGCATGAGGTGGACGGTTCGAATTCATGATGTGCAATAATTAGATTGTTTATCAGATCGAGCGCTTCTGAATGTATGAACCCGCAATTACATTCGGCGTAGCCGCATGAAGCCTCGCCATGTAAGTGCGCCTTGGTACGTGTTGTGTGTTCGCGACATTTACATCGGTAAATACGCTTTTATTTGGCATCTTTCGGAATGCTGCTATTGGACGTGCATCAGGGAGTTCAAGCAGGTTTTTGCATAAATTTGCATTAGTTAACTTTTATTAAACCTCGTGAATAGCAAGCAATACACTCGCAGACACCACGCGCTCGCGCTGGCGTTTGATGTATAGATCGGCTCACATTCCATTCTCATTCCCACCAACTATTCCATGAGTCTTACTATGTCTTCTTGCACATCCATTTCTAGGTCGGGAGGAACATTGAATGAGCAAAGTAAGAGGGTGTAATATGTTAACATGTTTCTCGCAGTGTTCCATGTCTGTAGACAATGAACGAAAGATAAACTGAAGTAGGATGAGAAACAATTACCATTAAGCAAGTTGAGCAGTAAGAAAATCTGGAACAGTAAGCGAAGATAGTTTAGTGTGGCCTCGCTGTGCATAAATGTGTCCTTCATTATCCGCCCAAAATGCGCCTAAAATTAAAAGATCCATACAATAACGATTAGCAATTTTCCAAGATAAACCAGAAGCTTGTTATAGAGCTTTATCGCGTAGGCGAACGCGTGAGGGGTATTATCGGAATGACTTTTAAAAAAGGGAAGCTGGCAGTAAACCTGCTCACAATATACGCAAAGCAGAGAGATGAGAATATTTCACCTTCTAGAGACCGGTCTTCTTTCACCTCTTATCGACTTCTTAACTGATAGCTAGCGCACACATTGAGAATATTTCCAAGCCTAGCGTTCACAGGCGATGACTGCCTTCACGTCGTCTAAAGTACGGATGACTTAGTGTGGCCTAACGAGCCTGTTCATGAGGCTATTACGCGGAAAACAAGAAGCCAAAACCAGCGCATCGCGTATCTTGCCCGTACACGAACTTGAGCTGTGCGAGATGTACCGATGAAAGTTTAGGAGGTGGGTAGAGTTTATTGCGGACTCCGTGGCAGCCGGCCTGCTGAAATCGATTTGCTTGAAATATGTGTTTGTGACTTCCAGCTTATATGACACAGGCCGCGGCGGCCACATTTTGATGGAGTCAAAGTACTGGAGGCCTGTGTGCTTAGATGTAGGTGCACGTTAAAGAACCCCAATTAGTCGAAATTTCTGGAGCCCCCCACGACGGCGTTTGTCATATTCATATCGGGGGTTGGGGACGTAAAACCCAACAAATATTATTACTAATTTTCAGCTTATGTGTTTATTGGTAATTACCCCAAACTCGTACATTAATCTTGCATAGTAGGCCTATAGGCACGTTCCACACACTAGCTGCGTAACGCGGTGTCTTTATATATATTGCATAAGCAACAGCCGCCAACCGAGTGAGTACCTATACGCCTGGGAGTCGCAAGTTCCTTGTACAATCTATATGCGCGGAGGAATTGTTGCATCGATTCCCATATTTCCTGGAGATGGCGCTCACGGGTCCTGTAACCGTAATGCGCACGCACGCGCATGAATGCTTAACGACCGCACAGGAGAGAGGTCACCCGCGTGTCGTTCGCTGTTTTATTCATAGCCGAAATCGCGAGCGGAAGTCGTAATTAGCTCGGGTCAACCATGTTTGTGTATAGTGTATACGTGCTTAACCGCTTTTAGTCTGGAATGGCGCAGTTAGCGTATACGTATACGCGCGCTGTACAAAACGCGCTCTGGTAAAACGGATTCATCCCTAACCGATAGGTGTATGCAGACCTACGTTTCGGTTTTCGGTTTCTCCGTCCTTTTAATGAGAATTATACTGCAGAACTAACTTATTTCACCTATGGCACCAACCTCTCCTACTCATCGTTTCAATAAATAAAAAAAAGTGGGGCTTCGGAACAATTTTTGCTTTTGTTTTTTGACGGCCGCTCTATATTCCTCCTTCCTGAAGGAGTAGGCAGGCGTTGTGTCCCTCTAGATGGCAGTTTTCAGCCTGTTCCCTTACTATTTGCTGTGCGTCCTTGTGTATTTGTGTACCGAAATCAAATAGTAGTAATAATAATAATTTCTCAGCGCAAGTTAGCCAGTTGACCGGTCTTATTAGATTCTCGGTGTTTCCATGTTTTGTTGTTTGTCGTTCTTCTGCCGTTTTCGTCAGCATAAATAAAAAAAGGAAAACATTTCCCAAGCTAAAATATGGGGGAAGAACTCTAATGACGTAGAGCTAGTAGCGCATTCAAAGTAGCGTGTAAAACTAAAATCAAGAGAGCGAACGCTAGAACAGCAACTATTACGTTGAAAAAAGGTGTACAGTTTTTGAGAACCCTAGCGTACTTACCCGCGTAATACCTGCGCGGGCTAAGTTCGGTTGTAGTTTTGGCTAAAGTTAGCTAACCACTCCTAAAGCAATGAAATGAAGTACGTTAACACGTGTACTTCTAAGCATCTGCTTCATGCAGGGCAGACTAGGACACTTTCTCTACGAAAACTTTCCTGCAACTGTTTGTTCTACTCCGAATGAATGATAGCAATTTTTAATGATATCCCCGGACGTGTTAGCCTGGTTTATTGCTTTGCTTGCTACTTAAGGTGTCGGGGGATGGCAGTGGTACGTACAATGGCAACATATACGCGCAAGTAATACGCGCAGTCACACACGCGCATATATACACGAAAGAGTGTCATAATGCTTCGTTCAGGCGCGTAGTCGTTAAAAAGACCAGCAGCGCTTTAGTTCTGCGTATCGCGCAGACGGGGCTTCACCATTGGCTGAGGAGGCGCCGCAGCCCCAAGCCTAAGCCGTGTTGGCGCGCCATTTGTTCTTGCCGCACTGCGCAAAACGTGCGAAATCAAAAGCACGTACATTGATCGCATGACAAATTTAGAGAAACAAAAGGTCGCAAATGCGGGTAGCTAAGACACATGCGCGAAAACGTGAAGCAAAGCGAGCGATTCAGTTCAGGAAATGAAGACAAGCAACCTATGCAGGTAATCCGATTTTGCTCGACTCTGCAGGCGTTAATCTTGGGAATCGAGAAGAAAACCTGCGGCACTCGAAGGAGAGCCGGATGGAATAGAAAAGGCGTTGGGAAAGAATTAAAGCTTTAATGGGAACCCAGGGAGAACAAAAGTTAAATAGAACTATAGCGGAGAACAAGAGCAAAGAAAGCTGTCTTGTAGAGAAAAATTAAGGAAGGAAAAGAAGCGGGAGAAAGGCGAACGGAGCTAATTGTAAAGCCACGTTTTCCCCAGACACCAGCTGCGAGTTGTCACTGATTTATCGTCGGATTTCTCGGGAGCTAGAGCCGAGAACAAAGTGGGTCGCTGTGCCGAGTAACGGTGTAATCCGCCCTCCCGTTCTCCGCGTTCAGGGTTAGGCTTATCGTTTCGCTTCTGTGTCTCTCTGTAATTGGTGAGTGACGTGTCTTGGAGCCAGAGTACGAGAAAAAGTTCGCAGGGCAGCGAACTTCAGTTGCTGCCTTGAAGAAGAGAAGACCCTTTGTCGAAACGTTGGCTTCAGAGACACCCATTGTTCAAGGTTAATCGTCACGTTATTAACTAGGAGATTCAAAAAGCTGCATCATTCAAATCAAATGCATCCACGACAGTAGTGTTTTATATATATATGGGGTAGTTAACAAATGTTAAATATTAAGAGATGGGGTAACTTACTTGAGAGAAGAGGCAACGAAGCGCCGTTATACGCCTCTAAGGTTAAGAAGTGTACTTGATAAGATTCTTCGTTTCTGTCCTTGGTTTTTTTCTTTCTTTTTGGTTCGATTGTGTACGCAATTTCAGTACCGCAATAGATACTCATATAAAGGAAATACATCGAAAAACCAAAAATCTCGCAAGTTCAGTAAAAAGAGCTAAAAATTGTTCAGTAAAAAGAGCTGCAGTCAATCGTCATACAACAAAAGTGTCAACGGTCTCCTGATAGTGCTATATTTTTGTGCTGCATCTTTGTGTCACCACGAACTATTGGTAGACACGCTTCACAAAGAACGAATAAAATGACTTCGGGTATAGTGGCGTGGCGACAATAATCTACACACTGCCTTCAAGTGAGATGCGGCGTCTGGAGCATCTCATTCCATAGAAGCTGAGAGCCTTTGTTATGGAACTGCTATTTCAAGGCCGTGGCTTCACTTTACAGCGTGATTTATGTTGACTGGAATCAAGACTGGTTCTGGGAGCCTGGATAGAGAATAGCGCATCTCGGATCCCCCTGTCGATTCGTATGTGGTCTAGTCGAGAAAACTCCTTGCGCAACACTCGTTAGCCAGCAAGAAAAACAAGTAAGAACCATCAGTCTTTCAGCTCCTTCTTTTGTCTCCCGGTGTTGGGTGCTCTTGTATATTGCCTTTTGCCAACATAAAATGACCAAGCTGTAGCCTCCAGCGTTTCGGTAGTGCCACGTAAGTTTTGCAGAGTCGAAAACAGCGCTGGCTTCGGCCCGAAATATATAAGCAACTTCTTACTGCATTTCAATCTTATGGCTCTCTTATGCAACCGCTTGCCTCAGACGCAAACGTCGAGCGCCCGAAGCCCTCTGGAATGATGAATGTCCTTAATCCAGTGCTTGCCGATCGTTTGTTATCACCGTGGTCAGCCTACTGACATCTGATCGAACTGAAGATAGATCGTGCGATATTCCAGTCGAATACCAGATGATTGAAGTTGTTGATGTCACAATAGAATTGGCTTGAGCGACCAGTCATTCTTTCTGTATACGTCATTGTGCCCTCCAGCAATGCCTACGCTATCCATCTTCTCTTTACAGTACTCATTTCGTTACTCCAAGTTAGCAAACCGGACGCTCGCTTGGCCTTTCTCTTCTTTGCTCTCTCTCTCCCCTTCCCTTGGAAGAAATAATCTACTCCCTTTCGCTAACCATGACGTCCTCACAGCTCAAATGCTTAATCATCGCAAGGGAGAAATTTGGACGTGTGTTCAACACAAATGCTGCACTTCCTTCATGGTCCCACATAAGTTACACTA
The DNA here is from genome assembly GCF_013339695.2 of Rhipicephalus sanguineus. NCBI lineage: Eukaryota > Metazoa > Arthropoda > Arachnida > Ixodida > Ixodidae > Rhipicephalus > Rhipicephalus sanguineus. The sequence continues at coordinate 150,397,352 of NC_051178.1, read as the reverse complement.
CGCGAAGGATTTACTGATATGTTCCGTTTAGTTATTACCTGCATGGAAGGAGACCTATATGATTCGCTTACTTAGGAGGTCTTATCCGGAATTAGATTTTGCTAAGCGCAGTACAGAAGTAGCCATAATATCCAGCCAAGCAAGAGCCGGTGCTCAAGGAGATTCGTTCCCCATTTGTAAGTATAAAGCTTTTCTCGCTATGCTTGACTTATTCGTTTAGGAAAACTCGTGTCCAACAAGATGAAGTGCGTACTAACACAGTACTTAGAGAGGAATACTAAGCCTGTAATCTACAGGTGGTGCTTTGGGAGTTTACTAAACCTGTTTTTATTTACTGAATTGCCGTCCGACCATACCTCTTGTCATTTGCCATGCAGGTCGAGCTTAAGGAAAGGCATAAAGCTTTAGGAGGAGTTCAGATAGAAATACGTTACAGCAACTGTGTTTACTTCTTCGAAATATAAAGGAGGAAATTCTAGTTGAGCTGTCAGTGTTGTTTTTGAATTGTCTCAGAAGCCACAGGTTGCCTTCGTGACACCGATATGCAATACATTTTGATCAGAGGTTTTCCGACTCTTTTGCGGATTTTTAACTACCGACACGTCAGTACTCGGCTAATAAAACCAACAAAACAATTGCTGACCCGGAACCGAGAGGTGCGCTAATTTCTCCTTCCCAACAGCGGCTAGTGAGACTGATATCTCAGAACCGTTCAGCACAGCTATCTTACTTTCATGAAAGTGGAGAAAGAGGTGACGTATGAAATTGATTTTACTAATCAGCAGTATCGTCAGTTCAATTAGCTTGAAGCCCTGTACTGGTTGGTAGGCTCTTGTGAAAATACTATAGTGAACTACAGACCCTTCACGACAAAAAAAGTTTCAACGCTTCCTGTGTAAACTTCTGCTACTAGAAAAAGTCAGATGAATGGGTAGAAAGTTACACGTCTGAAGAATATTTGAAAACGACAACATTCGAGAAAAGTAATCTGTCATAAATCTGTCCACGATATCCGAAAGATTATGTTTGCCGTTTCATTTCCGAGCGCCACAAAGTACTCGCTCATGTGAGAAAATAGATGCCGCCGGCACCCCATAAAGAGATGTCGACGGAACTGCGAAATCCATCTCCTATACTTTTCTTCCAGGTTGAATTCTACCGCACCCTTGTAATGATGGACACGCACGCACGCACGCACGCACACACACACGCACACACACACACACACAGTGAGATGAAGTTCGAGAACAGCGACGCTATAGAAAAAGTGAGGAAGCATAAACAGCCCGAGATTGCGCTAAAGCCCGAGAAAAAGGGCCGCGGCTATATTTAGCACCGAAAGACCGCAGGCGCACGGTTATCACATTACCGAGCGCATCTTCGACTCCACCTCCATCTTTCGCGTCGCCTGGCCGAGATGTGTTTGCACGAATCTACCTGGCCTCCCCGATTTCCGATGCTGATGGACGAAAGAAAACGGGGGTAAGCAGAAAATGAATACAAAAATAGGAAAGAGGAGTTGACACTAACGGCGAGATGGAAAGTTTCTTGAACGTTTTCTCAGCCGAGATTGGAAGGGTAACCAACCATTGTGATGCTTCGCTCGCCTGCAGCTGCCGTCCTCTCGCCCGCATGCTTGGTCACCCTCTGCAGCTTCGGTGGGCACCGAGAACAGCGACCAATGCCACAATACCAGCGGGTCGCCTTTCTATTGCAACTCCAGCGGCATCGTGTGCATTATAACACCTTATACGCACGGGCGAAGAGATCTTATACTAGCCGTTCCTTTTCTTTATATATTATCTCTGTTGCCCCTGAGTCTCCTTTCTTTTCTTACTTTTGAGCCAGCGCATCGACGGTGAACGCCAAATGGCAAAAATAACGCAAGGAAGATAAGAAGGGCATATTATCGATTCGATTCGAAGAATTGAAAAGCCGCCGGGTATGAAAGGCCAACAACATAAAACTCGCATGATGCCAGTTTTGTTTCTAGAAGGGGACACGAGACCATGCAGCCGAGCAGTCAATACTTCTGTTTCCTGCTTCCCCAACGTAGTGAATCTATCGGTGGCTATGGCCCATGCTGCACGTTTCTTTCTTTCTTTCCTTCTTTCTTTCTTTTTTATTTATTTATTTATTTATTTATTTATTTATTTATTTATTTATTTATTTATTTCCTTTTTCTCGCAACATATTATGTCTATCAGGGTACGGTATCCTTACGCCCACCTCTACCGCTATGAAATATTCGTCTTATATGTAAACATCAGTACTCGCGCCGTTGATATATAACTTCAGACATAATGCCTGGGTGACGCTCGGAATAACTTGATAGTCCACTCGTTTGGCTTGATGATACGGGTGATGACAATTGTTCAAAGCAACAGTGTAGGTGTTATATTAACCTAACGTTCTGGAGAACAATATTTTCTTCTGCTAGCCTACGTTGGCCCGCTATATTGACAATGTAGTTATTAATAGTGCAGCCAAGGCAAGCTCAACATGGTTACAGACATCTGACTGCTGTAAAAGTGAACGTAAATGTGGGTAGGCTTAAGGAAACTCATCAGTGCGGAACGCATAGGCACTACTTGCGAAGAGCGTGCAACCAAACACACACACGCACGCACGCACGCACGCACACACACGCACGCACGCACACACACACACACACACACACACACACACACACACACACACACACACACACACACACACACACACACACACACATCCGCCTAGCGAAGCTAGTGCAGAAAGGAGTGTTGTTCGACGTAGACACTTAGTAGAAAGAATTTATATCAAGCCAAGCGCCCTGTGCTGTCAGCTGCGCTAAAGGCAAACAGGGAGGGCCCGTGACAAATGCTAGATATAAACGCATTATTCATTTCTCGGGCACTCTCCGCAAATACGGCGCAGAGAAAGCACTTTGCAAACTGAATAATCTATGCTCCCCTACCCCGACGGAGCGTCGCTGCAGCGAAGTAGATCGTGAAGCGATTGCTCCTTACATCGTACACGTATTACGTATTTTTGTTACTCCTTAGCACTGGCGATGGCAGCTATTTGCTTGCAATTCCGGCTGCACTTCAGGCTATTTATTCATTGTGGGCAGCGCTGTAAGCCCAGAACGCGCTACACAAGATCGGCTTAATCAATGGCATATGCTGGATGTGCAAACGAACCGTATTTTTCGTTCGTTCGCTGCAGCGAACTGCAGCGAAATGAAGGACAATAGAGCATACAGCAGCGAAAGAAAGAAAAACAAGGAAAAATGGATTAATAAGGGCGTGCTTCCGGCTGGGTCATACTATACACAGCGTCATTTTTTTCTTCGGTACAATAGGTATAATGCACGAGTCAGCGCGGGAATTACCTTGTACGTACATGCAGGTATCTGAAAGCGTAATACGTATACACCAACATCGTCAGCTTGTAGTGGACAAGCAGAAGACGAAAGGGCGAAGAGAACGCGATTACAGGATGAATTACAAGCGTGCGTATGCGTAATAAACACCGTGATTGCAGTTCTAGGAATCGCTTCTTTGGCGTCAGGATGGGCACAATGCGGAAAAGATAGAGAAAACGCGCCGAAGGCGCTTTTGGACAAAATTTTTCACACAGCTCCACAATGTTATATTGTCATTTGTTAAAGTAATGGGGTGGGTGCTATGGTTAAATGTTTTTGTGTGTGCTGTAGGCGCCAAATGCACTTATTCTACAATACTGGCCCTGCACGGTTGAGGACAGTGGCGCTGCAAGTGGCGACCAAACTGTGCATGTGACCGAAGTAAAGATAGGATAGTCCTTTAGCCCAGTTTGCAGACAAGAGAGCTTTGTAGATCTATAACAACGGGCGCTAAACCTTATTTATGAAGAATAACATATTGCAACTTATATTCCAACATGCACTTATTGCACGTATGAGGAATAAATAACGCCCGGAGCATCAAAGTCAAAGCGCTTGACTCGCAGCTGATGCCTTGTATGTATACAGTCAACGTGGCACGGTTAAGTTATGGTTTGGTTAGCGTGTCCAAAAAGGCACTTAAACACTCTGTTCAGTGCACCCTATGTTGAGTGTTAGCCACTATAAATTGCGCGTCATCCTTCGCTCAGCGTGGTCTACGCATTCTGCGCAGCAGTTGACGCCTTTTAACTCTAAGTGCACGCGCCGACGAAGTTTCCATTTCCAATTATCCTCGATATATCATCTCCAGGAAGTGGAAAGGGGTATGTCGTTGCCTGCATGCGTTTATAACGCCTGCGCCGCCATGCGAGTTGTCGCAGATGCAGCAAACGCGTGAAATATGACTCTATGAGTACCACATTCTCATCTTTTCCTCTTCCCACTCTCCAAGTCTCCATTCTTTCAAGTCAATTCTATTTCTCTGCCTTTCCCCGTCACTTCTACAACTTCGCATCTACTCGCTAAGCAGCTTTCAAACGTCTACGTCTCGAGCTTGTTTCGCTAACACCGTCAATCGCAGAGGCTTCGCAACGTTTCCGCGACTGAAAGCATCTCATTCGCGCGTCGTTGCGCTGTGAGGGCACGCATAGGCGTTAGTATCGTCGCTTCTTGATTTATTTATTCTTTTTTTCGCACTTTCGCCACTTCTCAAAAGTCGCGCAAGCACGTGCTCCCTGCTTTAACAAAAGAAGAAAAAAAACGGTAACAACAAAAAAGAAAAATCTCAAAACAAACGTCGCTTATAAAAACACCCACGGTGCGCCTTACGAGATGCGCTTACCCGTTCCCGTCTCGCACCGCACCACGCAGGAATTCGCACGTCGCCGCGGGTTTTTGCTTGTACTTGTATTCTTTAATGCCTTCAGCAATGCTTGCGGACCGCCAACACGAACCAATTCCGGAGTGAGTGCCGTAAATTCTCGTACGTTCTCCGGAATTCCTTCTATATGAAAGCGAATTCATTTTTTGTTGCGGACGCCGTGTTAACGCCCTCACAGGGTGCTTCGGATGCAACAAGCAAACGAACAAAACAAAAGTTGCGACGCACGGAGCTGTGTACGACAGTAATGCGCTTCTAAAAATATTGCTCTCGGTGTGGCACGCACGCATTCTGAGCTTTTCCTTGTTTGCAGATGCTCTACACGTTCATAATTCTAGTTTACACGTCCTGTTGTGAGTGCGTGTTGCTCGGATATTTATTATTGTGCGAGAACCGTTCGTTGCGCAACATGTACCTCGTAGTCTGTTTTTATTAAAGCGTCCCGTGAAGTGCTACGCGGACAGAGCTTGTACATTCACAGCTTTTCTTCTTTTCCATTTGCATTAAGCGAGCATCTCTCTTCCTTTCTCAACACTTCGCGGTAGCACGGCTTTTTGAACAAGGCGGATTTCTTTAATGATAGCTGTTCTCACTAGCGTGTTAATCCTATCTCTATATATTCGCTTACGCATGAGCTTACGCATGAGCCTGCCAAATTAAGTGCGCTTTGTGCCTGTGTAATTTAGCATCAAACAAAGGCTATTTGCTCCTGACACCAGTAGATCTTGAAAGTTTTGTCGTCTTGCAAGTTTCGCAACTATGCCGAGGTATGCAGAGACGTGTCGAAGACACTCGCCATTTATCAATCAAAACTGTTCTAAAATATTTTCTGTGCTCAAAAATTATCTCTCCACTATGCAAATTTCACTGCTGCACACAATTCACACAGGAACACTGTGTCGATGTTCGCCATCGCGCGAATGAAGCTCAGCGCATATACCCGAATTGTGAGTAAGAATAAAGACAGCAAAATTGTACAAGTAACTCGCACAATTGCGGTGCCACGTAGTCTGTGAAAACACGTCTGGTCTCATCATTTGGTTGCACTTTTAAAGCACACTTTTAACGCGAAAGTGTTTTGCGCCAAGGTTAAATAAGACTTTATTGACATCATTTTCATCACGAATGTGACGTCGGCACACGAACAGATGGCAAAAGAAGAGAAGAAAAGGTTTCGTTGATTTGGGTGACATGGAAGTCGAAACTGCGACGACATGCACCAGGCGCTATACCCCCTGCACTACCGACGCACGTGCATGAGCCTCCAGATTGAGCCTTATATCTCTCACACCTTCTCCCCTTCACAATGGTATTGGTTGGCAGGGTGGCGGGGCCATCTGAGATTCTGGGTACCGATGAAGTACTACATCATGAGACTAACGAGCACCGACAGAAAGCGCAACGGAAGCCTTCGTTGCTGAGAGAGACAAACCAGTGGGAAGCAAAACGTCTTCCCGCGTTTACGGCTCAAGCTACGAATTCTGCCTCTCGCGTTCCTGAAGCGCTGTTCGGTATGAGCACAGGTGTAGGCTACCTTATTACTGGTGAGCGCACACCTTGGGGTTTCTCTCCTCAAATGACGACGCTTTGAATTAGTTCATATCGAGCACCAGGGTTGTGTAGGAAGCAGGGAGCCTACGTGAAAACGGCCGTTCATGTAGGCTCCCTAGAGTTACGCGCTTGTTGATGCCATCTTTGCGCGGGATTCAGCATATGAGGTGCCCAGGTGTGTGTCAACTACTTCAGCTACCACAAGAGTTAAATCACGATCTTCGGTGTTTGTCGTCGGGATGGAGATGTGCCACTAGGCGTCAACGTGGGTGCATCCACGTCAAACCGTGCTATATCTGCCAAACACCAATAGACATTGTGCAAGCCCTTTGGTATGAATGTACAATAAACAATCAACTATACACCTGTAAAGACACGGTTAACTTTCGTGTTATACTGATTCCTATGACAGAGGGATCAACCATGCTTTTTTAACTGATGTTGAAATCTCATCACCCTAAGGTGAATTTTCGCCAGATACTCGAACATCCTATGCAATTCGGATGTATTTACGAAATGCATTTAACAAGGATGATCAGTACGCTTTATCCCTGCAATTATGTTTGTGCGCAGAAAATAGTTTAGACCAATTTTCCTTGATAAATGGCGAGTACCTTCGACGCGCCTCTACGACGCGATATGGTTGCGAAACTCGCAAGACGACTAAACTATTAAAGTTCACCGGCGCCAACAGCACTCTAAACTAACGTGAAAGCGCGCGAGAAAAAAAAAACGAAGCAACATTTAATAACTGGGGCTCAAGAGTAGAATAAAAAAAATGATTTATGTCTAAGGCACGAAATAATTCCGAAGAACGGCTATGGCGTCGAAGGCAACAACAGCTTAGATTACAGAGCACGCAATACAAGAAATTAAAAAAATTTTACCCTTGATGAAATTTAATCCCTGTAGGAACAGTCGCTTCTCAGTAAACGTTTTCCTTGCGAACACTCATGGTGTCGTCGCGAACCACGCGGTAACGTTTTTATGAAGAGAAGCATATTGCAAGGAATGAAGCCTGAAGGCGTACATTCGCCTTTGTAGTTTCCTATGTATGGTTCCCCAAGATTTCAGCGAACGAGCTCAACACAGGAATTTCAGCGATTGCTCGAGTTGTATGCCTGAACAAACCTTACCGTCTTTTTTTTTTTCGCTGTTTCCTCTGCGTTTGCCGGTATGAAGAAAGGGCGCTTGAAAAATTTGCAACTTCGCGCCCCGCTTGTGAACTCTCCTTGCCGCGCGCACGACTGCAAAATTTGGCTTAGCTGTTCACAGCGGCGTCTGCTTTCCGTTGTATGTGTTTTGTAACCAAGCAAAAGTGGTGGTTCAGGACACCCTCAAGCAATAACGCGCATGACGGCGTGTATTTTCTCGATTTTTCTTTAGTCAGCACTCAGTATCCGCCGTCTGATCACGTGCATAGCTACCAAACTGTTCGCGCATTCCTCTCTCCCGGCACGCATTCGGCAACTGACCGTCTAGCAGCTATCGTTCACGCAAGAGTACTTTGGTTGCCCATGTGCCACTGTCCTTAACAGCGCTTCCACGGCTTTCCGCTGAAGTGAAAGTGTTTCCCCAGAAAAGGGAGACGTGTAAAGAATGGTCAAACGTGCTGAGAGAATGGCGTGCCTGCAAAAACAGAAAGACGCTCGCTGTGGCTGTCTGCGTGTCGCAAGCGTCGCCTTCTTGGCTGTTTTTTAACGGAATGACTGCGGCTCCCGAAAGAAGCTCAGTGCCGATAATACAAATGGGTGATTGACACGCGAGAGGAAAGTGCATTAGGAACACGCAGCTCCTTTTTCTTCTACTCTCCCACTAAGTGCGTGTGGCTATTCCCGGATGGTCTGAGTGGTAACAATAGGAAAAAGGAAAAAAAGAAAGCAAGACCGCCTCGCTAACGAGGAACGGGCACTCGCTATACGCTCAACTTAAGAGATGCAGCCAGTCTTTTCCCTTTGCAACTAGAGAGGACAAACAATGAATACCCGTTCAAACATTACTGCCGCTATAAATCTGCAAAAAGGGAGATGCACTGGTGTGGTGGCGAAGATGTGTGGATGTCGACATTTCGAGCGGAGAAAACACGAATATCAACAAACGCTGCGCTCGCGACGTCCCATTATGTCGCCTCAATGGAAACAAAATCTGTATGAATGCCTGTGACACATGAACCGACAATCCTGCATCTGGCACGACTGTGACAGCACGACTGTAAAAACTGCATGGTTCTGTTTGCTACATGTATACGAAACCATATAAGCACCCACAAAAAAAAGAACGAAAAGAAAAGAAACATGCGCGTGTGACCTTGCAAGAATTCAATAAGTCTCCTCCTCTGAATGTTGCAGAAAATAGAAAAAAAACTAATACCCATGATGAAGACCTAAACACCTGTAGTAATCAATAGAGTATAAATGACTTATTAGCGACCTTGTTCGCGCCTCCCCTTCCAATATCGCGGTGTTTCGTTGACACTCAGAAGACAGGCCCACAGTTGTATAAAGCGTGCGTGTGCCGATTGTTCCTGCAACTAAGACATAGCATGAGGTTGTTCAAACTTTTAATGGTTTCATACGTTTCACTGACCCGGCACGGCGCGACAAGTTCAGCCGTTCCACGAGTGACTGCATATAAGCACGCCCCCATCAGTATATATAGTCCTTACACCTTTGTTGACATGTGGGTACCTGCATTATATTATACATGCAAGTGCACATGCCTGTAAACGCGAGAAGAAAGGAGGATGCATCGCTAAAGACTGCGCATTTCCTAAACTCGAGTATCACCGACACACTTGTGAAACTGCACAACGGCATTACGAGGCGCTGAGCCGTGCTCCCAATTAGGGGAGAAATTCGGCCTTGTTGGTAAGACATTAGGAAAAATTTTTCAGCGCAAAATAACACAGGGACGAGAAGGGAGGACACAACACGAACACGTGCGCACGTGTTGTGTCCTCCCTTCTCGTCCCTGTGTTATTTTACGCTGAAAACTTTTTCCCAATTAGGGTTGCAGAAGTTGCGCCTTTTCCTTTCCTCAACCTCTCCTCCTCCTCCTCTCGGCATTACGAAAATCTTTTGGGTTTGTTTGTTTGTTTGTTTGTTCGTTCGTTTGTTCGTTCGTTTGTTCGTTCGTCCGTTTGTTTGTTTGTTTGTTTGTTTGTTTGTTTGCTTGCTTGCTTGCTTGCTTGCTTGTTTGTTTGTTTGTTTGTTTGTTTGTTTGTTTGTTTGTTTGTTTGTTTGTTTGTTTGTTTGTTTGTTTGTTTGTTTGTTTGTTTGAGCGAAACGGAGAAAGCCGTCTCTAATTCAAGAGCTGAACATTTGACAGAATTCTGTCTGGTTGGGAAGGAACTTATGGATGACACAGAAGGATGCCAACCAAGGTAAACAGTATCAGTAAAAACTTCTTTACTTTATGAAAACACTGCTCTTTGGTGCCCCCAATTACCATTGTAGAGGGGACCGAGTGAGACCCGAAACTTGTTTTAAATGCGAATGCATTTCTTAGTCGGGCTACGTGAGGCATCCGGCGTTGTCCGCGCGCCTCTCCGCTCTCACCCCCTCTCCCATAGCAACAGCTGTGGGCGCGCGCGCGCTCCTTCTCTCGCCGTTCGCTCTCTCGCTTCTCTCGCCGTCCTCCCTGCGCCACCGCCTCAATGCAGTGCGTTTGAAACGCGTTTGTAGCGTTTGTGCTGCCTTGGCACAGCCTGAAAACAGCGCGTTCTAAACGCGTTTGTGCTGCATTGAAGGCGGTGGCAACATCCCTGAGGTGATTACGAACGCACGTAGGAAGCGTTCGTTGAAAGAGGCGCCCAAAAGGGAGACACTTGAGCGCGTCGATGTGTCCAGCTTTACGCCATTAAAATTACTACGCCCTGTACTCTCGGCGCAAGAAATGGATTCGCATTTCCTCACGATTTCCTTCGGGGAGGTGGGGGCATTTTTTCGTTTTAGTAAAGTAAAAAAGTTTTTTTCTTTTACTCTTTACCTTGGTTGTTGTCTCTTTGTTTCAGCCATAGTTCAAGAGATGTGCCTTCTTTTCCTTCTTTAAAAGAACAAAAAATAAAAGACAAGCCTCGGCTTTTATAAACTCAGCTTACAAGCCTCAGCACGGGCCACGTGCATCTCTGCGAAGCATAAATGCCGAATATGGTCTGAATAATTCAAATCAAAAGCTACACGCAAATCTCAAGAAGTTATTTTTCTGCCGTAATGGTGAATACATTGAAGCAGCATCAAATTGTAATGGTAACAGTAAATACGGGCTTGTAAAGAAATAGCATCACGTTTGATTAAGTCAGAAATTCGCTGGTGCAATGCAGCGTACTGTCAGCCGCCTTACCGTTCCAATTAAAAACTATACACAGCCGGCTCATCGGTAAATACACTTAACCACCAACAACGAGCCTGCTTATTCCATTTATTAAATGTGTATAATTTGCTTTCTTGCCAATGTTCGAGAAAGAGGAAATACGCCGGCTGAATATGCGGTTATTCCTCGAGGTTAGTTCCTCGCACGAACAATCGCCAGGTTGTTTCAAAAGTGACAGCTTCGCAATTTTATCCTGTCGTGCACAGAAAAAAAGAAAACCCTTGTTTTGCAACGGCATGTCATGTAGCGTGTTCTTTTGCGCGTAATGCAAGCGTCGAAGCTTCTGTCGTTGTACAAATTTAGTGCAGTTATTTCTTGAGCATCAGAGTGCAAGTCCTCCTCGCCTCCTCAATAAGCTGTCTGGTTGGTTCAGCCTGCCTGTATTAAATTGAACAAAGTAGTGAACGTAGCAGGAGTGAAAGGGACAGTCACCCAGCAAAAGCAGTCGCTTGCAACGAAGCGGCGCGTAAAATGATATTAATAAAGCCAAAGCTACCAGATCTTTCCCCTACACCTTCAGGTTCACAGCAAAAAAAGTTAGTTTGGAAGAATGCCAGATAGGATACCAATGAAGCCATCGTTCGGGAAATGTGGAAATGACACCCGTATATACACAAAGAAAACTTGGCCGACGTGGTTTTTTTTCTTTATTTTATTGAGAGAGGCGTTGTACTATCGCAGAATGCAATCTCAATTCAAATGAACTTAGGGCTGTCAAGAACGGCTTCAAGACTCGGAACGAAAAAAATAAATAAATCAGGGACAGGGAAGGACACGTGTACATGAAAGGGAAGAGAAAACTAAAGGAAGGTGAGAGAATGCGGGGCTTGCTTTGCACTGACGCGATGCTAAGCACGAGCCTCGGCGCGGGAAAATCGTTTAGACAGCGCGTGTTGGGAGCACTGCATGGTGTTCCCACACGGCAAGTTCCACGTGTTGCGTATAGGCAGTTGCCAGGCTACGTGCGAGGCAGTTGGCAGTTGCAGTTGTGTAGGCAGTTGCCAGACTATTGGACAAAGAGAGATATAGGTAGGGAGGAGGCTGACAACTACACCGCTCAGAGGGGCGTCGTGCCTGCCTGCTCCATAGGAAGGAGAGAACTTAGATGGAAGTTGAAGAGATCAAGATGAGGCGAACGCTCGTAGATATAATACACATGCGAAGACCTAGTTCCGAAGCATTTTAATCCTTTAAGAACGCAGGTCCAAATAAAACATCGCAAGAATCATAAATGCGGTCGGCGCGAAAAGAAACAAACACAGTGACATGTTTAATGCGCGCCACGTCGGCATAAAAAGCAGCTCTAAACTCCCTCAGTCACGGGTGCCGCCGCACTCGCACACGATCTTCTGACCCGAGCGGCTCTTCTTATAAGTGCGCCGCTGGCTCTTGTTCTCAAGCGGGCACAGAGGATATAGCGCGATAGAACGAAAGCGAGTCGCTGAGTCGAGGACGAGAGCTTGCAAGCTGCCGACCTGGCGCCGCCGGCTGTCTTCATACTAACAGTGACACGCCAACGAGGTCTTTTGAATAACTGCTATGAAGACGATAGAGTTTTCACTCTCTGCACTCCACATATGAAGCCGTCGGAGCATCTCTTGCGACGAACAACAGAGTGGGTAGCGGGGCAGCTAACTCGTAAAGAAAACACGAAGGTTGAAAGAGAAGTGGGCCGGAAGTGTATTCGAGCGTTACGCCTGAAGAAACGTATACACGCATGCCGACGTTTCAGCTGAAAACGACAAATGAGACTGCACGCGCGAACGTCCTCTTAATGCGTCTGAGAAACTTGCGCATCCGCAGGTACATAATACCGAATAATTTCCGCGCTTGAGTGAAAATAAGAAAGCGTCGTGCTGTAACTGCCCTAAGGAATGTACGAAACAACCGGTTCGCTCACTGAACGCAGAGCGCAGAACGACGGAAGGGCTTTGCGCGTTATGAAGCGAGTCAACGCTTGTGCAAGCAAAAATATTTTGGAATGCTAACAGAAAAATAAACGGTTGGATAACTAGTGGTGACTAGCAGAGGCTGTGCGTGATTTTGAAGCGAGTGCATTCTATTCCTACGCCCCATCAACGTTGGCCTGGGTGGTCAGATCCGTCTTGCCCCTCAACGACAACCACGCAAAAACACATTTAAATAAATAAAATGAGAAACATTAGCCCTTGCTGGGAAGTGAAACCGGGCTTAGAGAGTGATAAATTGCAAAAAATAAAATTTCGCTGTCCATTTTTTTGTATGAAAATAACGTCACTTACCCAGAGCGAACATCGTTTTCGTTACATTTACATACACAGACACGCAACAGATAACAGATAGATAGCAGACCTTCGGATAATTTTCGCGGCAGAATAGCGGAATCGAACTACATTTCTCTATCGGCTTTGCTCAAGTAGTTTTGTTTAATGTGTGGAGACACAGAGCTGAACGGCCGCTTTACGGGCGGTGGTTTGACTGAGCGCTTATGTTGTCACGGTTAGTGTAGAAGTTACTGCTGTTACACGGTCCACTCGTCTGACGCAACTGCAACTGGCTCACGTTCTAGGTGCATCATCTGTCGTCACAATTATCCTTAGAGGATCCCCTATATCTCACCTTGCCTTCTGATAAGAGCAGCGCGCTATAGAGCTGCGCCATTCGCTTCCAAGTTCTGGTAACGTTCGTTTCAACCTCGTCGCCTTCAAGTTACATAGAAATCCTCTAAGAAAAAAAAAGAGTATGACCTTATTTTTAGGTCTGGCTGTCTCATGCCGCCAATTTCCCACAGGGTGGGTGCCCTCCCAAGCGACTATGTACTTCGTTGTGCCTATATAACTCAGGAACACCTTGAGCACCAGCTCGTAGTTGCGCAGTGCTTCGAAGCTAGTGTCCATGTCCTCTGTGAAACGTTGGGGAATTGATAGATATTGACTTTCCGGCCTCTACAGTCTTTTTCTTATGGCCAATAAAGCCTTTTTTTTTTTGCAGTATAATCACTGTATCATGGTGCTCCGATATGCGACCGATCTGTAGGGACCCCTGTTTGACAGGACGGGGGCACCCTACAGAGCGGTCGCATATCTTTCAGGGCGAGAACTGCCGTAGAAGGCATTCGATCATTTAAACCATTGCATAGCAAGGCATAGCAAGGCATTCGATCGTTTAAATCATGAAATTTTAATTAGAAAGCTAGACGGCTGGTATCCGTGGCGTGGCAAACTTGTTGTTTCGATCATATCTCTCTGGGCGGACTCAGTGCGTTGCTATTGAAAATTTCTGCTCCTCATATCGCGAAATTAAATCGGGAGTACCGCAGGGTAGCGTAATGGGACCGACCTTACTTAATGTACATGTAGTAAATGATATTGCTGAAATTGTTAGTGATGCATCTATTCTGCTGTACGCTGACGATACAACTTTGTTTGTCTCTGGCCATGAACTTGATGATATGTTGCAGAAATCTCGCAGTATTCTTTCTAATCTGACGGCATGGTCTCGTAATAATGCTCTAACAATTAACAGCTCAAACTCTAAGGCCATATTATTCAAGGCGAGAGGCAGGCAGTCTTGTTTCAATCAAGAATTATTCTTGGGTGGCGCTCCCATTGACATTTTGAGGAAATACAAAGTACTAGGCGTTACGTTTTCAAAACACATGAATTGGACCGATCACGTTGAACTAATCTCAAAATCGTTGTAATCTGCCGCTGGTGTGCTGTCTCGCTGTCGACATATTTTTTCCTGAGAAGGTAAAACTGCAAATACATTACGCCTTGTTTGAATCGCGTCTTCAGTATTGTGCGGTGGTATGGGCGACAGGCCCGTAGCCACGAGGGGGGGCAGGGGACCCGGCCCCCTGACCCCCCTGAAAGTGAAAATAGGCGTTTTTCTCAAATAGTCAAGGCTTTCAGCAAGTGCCCCCCCTCCCCCCCGAAAAAAATTCCTGGCTACGGGCCTGATGGGCCACCACCGCAAAAGCTAGCATTCGTGCAGTTCTTCAAATTCAAAAACGCGCGCTTCGACAAAGAGCCAATGTACCCTATTTTCATCCCAGCGCGCAACTTTTTGAAAAACATAATATATTACGTGCAACAAATCTTTACGAATACCGACTTTTATATTCATTTTGTTTCGGCTCCGACAATATCAAATTCTTCTTAAAACATACGTCACGACTCGAATATAAAAAAAGTGACTCGTGCACTCGTAGCCAAGACAGGTGGTCCGTACCATACAGACGCACAAATTATCTTATGCAGTCACTACGACATAGCCTACCTTCATTGTTAAATAAATTGGAAGGAGAAAGATTTATTCCAAATACCTTGACTCGCAAACAAATTAGAGAGTACTTTTATAAATCGGAATAAACATATAAACGAAATCGTTATTACTTTTTCGCATTTTCTGTTGTATTATCTATTTCGCGCTCAATGTTTCAATATACAAAGTATCATCATATTGTGCATCATAGTCATGTTTATAGCAGTCCTTTTCTTAGTGTTGTAAATACCACTGTTTCTGATGTATGACAATGTATTTTTACATTTCTCACTAAATGTATTACATTTCTATGCTATTTTTAAATACCATGTGTTCGTAGGAAAACACAAGTGTTATTCAAGATGTTGCAATTTTTAGTTGGATTAAAATGATGTATTATTTTTGGATATATGCTAAACATGTGTATATATGCTGGTTTTAGTGTTACTGCTGCCATGTGAGGGCCTTCGGGCACATTCAAGCTGTATTGTGCAGCTTTTCGCCGGAAGGAGACTCACCAATTTCGTTGAAAAATAAAAGCTTTTATGATTCTGAACTGCATTAGAAGACTAGTTACAACTTTATTTTGCAAAAAAAATATGATTACCGGTAAGCTGTCACTAGAAAATGTAATTGAATTACCCAGAATGTTACTGTTTAGAAAACGTAATCGATTAGTATACATAAAATAAGAAAATGTAAATAATTACCAGTAATCATTTACTTGTAACGCGTTGCGTACGACTCTGATACCAACAGACGCTAAACAGCGTTGTCCTTTGTGTCTACGTATCTCCATTCGAAGGAAATCCTGAAGTACTGAAGACTGCAACATTTACGAAGTTCCATGGACATTGCAAGTCGGGAAGAGGCACTCCTCACAAAGGAGAAGGCTTCGATGCGTCGATTTCAGCATTAAAACATAGAGTCAAAGTATACGTCCAAAAACCGAGGTTCGTTGTACATTCGACCGAATCTAAATACCACGAATGAGGTTGCAAATACCGGCCTCTACAAACTATAAAAATGTCCTTAAGTAGAGAACGCCGGGTGGAGGGCCATTTTTAAGCGCAGCTTCTATGAGTTACAGATTTCGGCGTCGGTGGCACAGTTCGCGAAAAACCCGGCGCGACGAGTGTACAGAAATGCCGGTGTACACAAAGAGCCACTCGAATGTGCGCCGGTCGCATGCGTATACAATTGTATACATGCGCCGTTTTTCCAATAGCCGATGCTCTCTCGATAGTGGGCCTGTCGGCGATCAGTTGTTTGTGACATGGCAATCTGATCTTTTATCGAGGTCACTTCATTTCACGTTGCCACGTTTAATTGTTGCATTTCATTGTTGCATTTGATTGTTTCACGCATGACTGTCGTTGTTGCCTGTTGTGGCGCTGCTAAGCACAACACTTCTGTTGGGTGAAGAGTGAATGAAGGCCTCATTTTCAGCATGGAGGAAGAGAAAAGTTAAGAGGGGGCACTGGCGCAATGCGATAGAAAGAAAGAAAAATGATAGGTCAGGTACGCACACGCCACTTTCTATCACTCTATTTTGCAGTGTCCGTTTTTTCGAAACTCTTTCCGCGTCACAAAAGTCCAAAGGACGCCACATTTCGCGGCACGTCTCATCTTTACCGCACATGGTCATCGATGACATCGTCACTCAGAGAGCGACAAGCGAATATAAACTGGGACGCGCACTGATATTTCCTTGATTAATGAATCCTCGTGACGGATCTCTCACGGCAAAACTCGGCCGCTGGATCCGAATCAAAGTAGCCCGGAAGGCCCTTTATCTGGGTTAGACTCGTTCTATTGCATCAAAGGAAAACTGTTGACCGCGCATGTGTGTGTGTGTGTGTGTGTGTGTGTGTGTGTGTGTGTGTGTGTGTGTGTGTGTGTGTGTGTGTGTGTGTGTGTGTGTGTGTGTGTGTGTGTGTGTGTGTGTGTGTGTGTGTGTGTGTGTGTGTGTGTGTGTGTGTGTGTGTGTGTGTGTGTGTGTGTCCTGCGTAGTGTGTCCTGCGTAGTACAATTAAGGTGGCCATATGTAAAAGTTAGTGTAGAGCTGGAAAAGCGTGCTCGAACGCGACACTGAGGTCACGTCGCCGACGGGCTTAGCTTTGAGAGACGCAGCGCACCGGGACGTGCATGCAACCTCGCCGTTTTTAGAATTGACAGATTTCTATGCCGGGTCGAAACTGCAGAAAGGCACCTCGAGACCGGTGCAGTTTGCATTAGGCTGACTTGGACCTGTTCGTTAAGTTTGCCCGTGTCTGCATGGTGATGAAATCGCATGAACATTTCACTGTACAGCCCTCGGATGAACTTTCAATACAGCCCTCGTTCCGTGCATATAAGGGGCACCAGGAGTCAGTTGTAGGCTCTTACATCCACGAAGGGTTGGGATATCGTTCCCCTAATTGAAGTGGGTATCCATCGCGACATGACGCTATATCAAACGCGGCATTGCAAAACGCTTTATGCAGAGCCCTTGGGGACAGCATGCCATCCAGATTGGTTGAGCGCTCTGTGCTAATAGTGTATACCGAAACAGAGACGAGGAATAAAAATGCGAAGAAGATTACGTCGCATGTGCGGACTTCTATGAAATAGAGGTCTAAACTTAATGGCACAGGTGAGTCAGGCGGTGCAGTTACCGAAGCGTGAGTCGTATTCGCAAAAAGTCCCTGCCCTGTGCTTTTGCCGCTTTTCGTTAGCATAGGCAAACTCGTTAGTCCACTGACGTGCACTTATAGGGAGCTGCACACGTTCCTCTCTAGGGTCTGAGCATTTTGACTGAGCACGGGCAGTTTGAACTAGGGCTGTCCGGTACAGCTGTGAATGAGAGTACGAGCTCCAGAGGGCTTTAATAAGGCTGTAGCACCGAATGCATTCATTAAGAAGTCAGAAGTTATTTCGATGATGAAGGAAGACAAACGGTACGAGTCTCATTACATTATGGCCTATGGAGTCTTAAATAGTAGGCTTAAGAGAATCATGTGTACGGAAATATAAAAAAATTCAAGGTGCTTCCTTCGCCGCTTCATACTCGAATTAAATGTTTGTCATGATAATTTGATGAACATGTATAAAATACAGGAAGTCCTTCAAGACTTCGTTTAGAGTAGCCATTGTTCTTAAACTTTTTTCCTCTTTTCGAGGTGGTATTTGTTACGTACATATATCCCTAATATATACTTACCATAGTGCGCGAATATTGCTCAGGGAAAGCCATTCTTTCGTATCTTGACAGATTCTCACATCACGTGGCTGCAAAGCATGTGATACGCTCTTCCGCGAAAAAGAACGTGCAAGGGACACGCGACGCCATTTGCTACTTCACATCTCTCCGCCGTCTCCTGCCTGCCCGCAATACGGTAAATCCTCCAAGTGCCTCCAAAGTTTTGGAGCGGAGCTCTATCGTGCTCGGAATGCGCTTTGGCTCCCAGCAACACTTCCACGCGAGCTGCGCTCAAAAGCCTGCTGCATGCCGCAAAAAGTCAGCAGAGCTGCGACTACTGAAGACGTGCTCCGCATGCGGTCGCTGTTTGTGTGTATACAGCCTCCAGTCCTTTGTCGACATTTATTTTTATTTCTGTTGTGTGCCCTCTCCCTGTTCGTCATGTGGCTCTTGACCACCTCCTCTCTCACCACTGCGTAAAGACGGAAGGAACACGGTCATCGAAGGCGCTACTCCTCCGCTGCTTCTTGCTGCTTCCCCGCCTGTGGAGCACTTCTTGACCAATCCACCCTTCACTCTAGATTGATGTCGAACGTCGGCAGGCCACTTCCCCCCTCTGTCTTTACTGCACCATTTCCCACTTGTGTCTACCTACCCACTCGGACAAGTTTACTGCTCGGCTGCATCTTCACGACCGCTTTTACCGGTTGTAGCGACGCTCCCCTCCGGCAATTCGTTGGGCTTCCAGTGAATGCCTCGCCTGTCGAAGAGTGTACTTAGCTGTTAGCGTCTGTGCGAATCGCTCGGCCCGCAGTGCTCTGTCTTCACCTTTCCGGCTTGAGATAAGATGTCGTGTGCGGTCTTTTTCCCAAAATAATAACGCAATTTTAAATAACTAATTAAGTGTGCTCTGTCCATGGTGCACTCTATGAAAAAAATATTAAGCCAGCTTTGCCCTAGTTGTGCCAAGGCTGATGGAACATCAGAGCTGGGCAGCCTTATACTTGTCTCTCTTTATTTTTCTCTTTCTTTCTTCATTTATTTCTTTCTCTTTCTCGCTTTCTCTGTGTTTTTTCTCTCTATTTTTTGTGTCTGTTTCTTCCTATCTCTTTCTCTCTCTGTCTATTTCTTTGTATATGTATTTTTTTTTCTCTTTCTTCCCTTTCTTTCTCTCTTCGCCTTTCTTTCTATCTCTATCTCTCTTTTTTTTTTGTCTCTGTACTCGTTCTGCCGCCCATCCGAGTTATTACATCCCACGCCGGACATATCGGCGCAGCGAGAGTGTGCCCACCGGGCGCACGTGTTCGGGGAGCGACGCAGAAGACGAAGAAGAGGACGAAGAGAGAGCGCGCCGACTGAGTTCTTGCGTTGCGCGCGCTAGGCGCAGCTGTGCGTTCGAAGTATAGAGGCCGTTCATGATGATGGCTGTTCTTTGCGCACATTGCAGGCGCCGAACCTCGAGCTTAAACAGCTCTGCTATTAAGAAAGGGTATGTGTTACTTTTCTCGGTGAATCCCGGCTTGCGATGTATATGACTCTCTATAAAGAGACACGCGAACTCCCTTTGGAGATGATTGTACTCTCGTCCTGTCTTTCTTCGTTCCTTGTCGTGCCTTGTCTAAGAGCGCTGCTTCCCACGTAAACATTATACTCTCATCGGAGAGTCGCGGGGTCGACCCAGAAAGGAGTTAACGTGCCTCTTTAATGAGAGTCATCTGTACGTGGCAAGTCAGGACACACCGAGACGAGTAACACATGCTCTTCTTTTCTTTTTTTTTTCTCAGAATGTGTCATGTGTTGGAAAAGCTGTCTACCAAACAAGTTCCTCATTGAAGGTATAACGTAAGGCAACGAGGAAGAGGCAGGTTCACCCGGCAGAGAGGACACCTACAGCTCTACCAATTGAAGTAATGTCAACGAGAAATTCTTATAATTCCAAATGACAGAAATAAACCACGTGCTAATATGATACGATATATAGAACGGCCGATACGTAAATACCGTGAATGGGCTGCGTCAGAAACTGTATTCTGCCCCCCAAAGTGCTGAAGAGCTAGGCATTGGTATGATATGTACAGCCACGCAGGTAAACGTAATACACACGTGATTAGCGGACCGTCAAAATGTTAAACCTGGATGCATCGTACTAAAATCTGAACAGTGTTACCAATGATCCAATTCACTGATCCGCGCTTTCTTGCGTAAGTCACGTAAATGCACGTAAATAGAGCGCGTTTTTGCCCACACAGCCAGTATTGCAAATCAAAGCCTTTCGATGATGTAACCTGGGCTGAAATAGATTTCTGGTTACACGTGATTTTGTATTTTGCCGCCTTAGTTGTTGTGAACCTATGAAACTCCAAACTTCTACGGGTAGCGCACAGAAAGACAAAGTACAGATCGAAATGAAAGCACAAGCAGCTGGCTACCGACGTTCCTCAGGGCTTAATAATTGGACAGTGTACCATTGGACTGCTTAACGAAATTTTACTCGAACGAGACTTTGCGTACGAAATGAGCATCGAAATTTTCGGGCAGTAAGAGCTTACGCGCTACAGTAGAATTTAGTCGATAACCGCGGTAACCACGTAAATACCAGCGTATAACCCGGAAACTGTATTATATCATGCAAGCTCCCAGAAGTATGAATATAAACGTACTCGGTGACAAACACCACCGTGCACGCCTACGTGTAAACAATACCTTTCGGAAGGTGAATATAGTGGTACTAAATACCACCGTGCACTGTCGAAAACCCGGCGCCGGTGAGCGTGCGGAAATGCGGCCTCCGAAGGTGCGCTGGTCACATGCGTGTTTGTATGCGCCGTTTTCCAATAATGAATGCTCTCTCCATAGTGGACTTGTCGACGATCAGCCGTTTCTCATACGGCAATCTTGTTTTTTTTATCGACGTCACTCCACGTTCCCCCGTTTCATTGTTCCCTGGATGTAAAAGCATGAACGTCGCTGTTGCCTGTCGCAACTGAGGTGTTGCGCTTCTAAGCACGTGGATGAAGGTCGAATTCCCGGTTTGGAGGAAGAAAACAGTTAGGAGGGAGCATTGCGCAGTGCAATGCAATGCAAAGAAAGAAAGAAAGAAGGAAAGAAAGAAAGAAAGAAAGAAAGAAAGAAAGAAAGAAAGAAAGCCCCCAATTTTCCCGATAGGGTGAATACACGCGCCCGGCAATTCACGGGAAACTTCCCACTGGGAGCGGAGAAAAAAAAAGGGGGGGGGGGGGGGGTTTCATCGGGAGGAGGCACACCGGCGAAATTCCGCGGTACGGGTGCGCACGCGCTGTACGTATAGTCGCAGATACAAGATCTGGAAATGCGGGTCTCGAAAACAAGAAATCTCGTTAGCGGCAGCGCTTCAACTCACACCGTATGAACACGCCTGTACATTTGTGTACTGCGCGCTATAGAGGCCATACGTCTGCTCACTCAATGGGACTTAGATGTGCAAGGCGCCAGGGGCGTAGCCAGGGGAGGAGTTGGGGGGGGGGGGTTCAAATTCCCCCCGAAATTTTTCAGTTTTGCTTGCGTATATATACATGCGCGCATACAAACGCACGCACGAACATACATAAAGTATATGGTTGAACCCCCCCCCCCCCCCCCCCCCCGAAAAAAATTTCTGGCTACGCCCCTGCAAGGCGCGCACCTGCGTACAGACACCCAGCCATAATAGAAAACATCCCTGCCTCCGAGAAAGAAGAAAGGTTGAACAAATCATTTTTATTTCAGCGAACGACTCGGCCATCTGTGAGACACTGGTTCGACACAAAAAGAGAGATGAAGAAGACTACCAGTCTTGTAAGCGGAAGACATGATGCTCACCAGGCATATGTCGAGAGAGAGAGAAAGAAAAAATTCTGGCAGATAACACGAACTGTGGGAATCGATGTAACGCGAAGCAGCCAGCAAAGAGCTGCATACATCGCCAACTTGTCTTTGAGGCAAATGAAGTCATTCATGTCATGACATTCTAGCTCACTATAAATCGCATGTTTGTCATGTATGCATGCATGCGCAATCTGGTATATACGATTCTAATGACACGTATATTCTACTATATACAATGCATGACATGTCATTTATGTTCGTCACGCACTCATTTGATTTCATACCAATTTTGGTATATATCCAGTTAACAAAACTGCTGGAAGAGCACCAAGACAGTGTCGTGTCAATACCATACATGATTCCCAGTCACTGCGGAATCAAGGGAAATGAAATGGCAGATGAGTTGGCAAAAGCCGCTCATAATTACACACAAACCCGCCTCATTCCTCCATCCCAATGCGATATAAACCGAATTTTACGAAGAACAAAACGTGAATTATGTTTATCCACTGGTTCCCAGACAGCACAAAGGAATCGATTCTGTACGCTGTTGACCCTAACCTTGAGTGCCAATTAGACCCCCAGCTCCCAAGACGTATCGACACACTCATTCATCGCCTAAGACTCGGAACCGCTTACAGAAAGCACTTCTTATTTCGGATTCATCGTGCATCATCGTCAACATGTCCATGCGGCCACGACGACGAGGATGTGCATCATCTTTTGCTCGACTGTCCCAAGTACGACACGCATAGACAGCGACTCGAACAAGAACTTCACACGCTGGACTCTGAGCGAACGTTTTCCTTAGCGAAAATACTAGGCCCATGGCCGACTAGGATAAACCGTCAAGCAATGAAAGTGCTCCAGCGTTTTTTTTTTGAAGACAGTAATATTTGCGATGGCTACTGAGTTCTTGAACTTGTACGACTGTATATATGTATATATATATTTTTTTTATTTATTCTGTTATCTTAACAACTATGTGGAAAGGGGTAGCCGTCACCAAGCAATGGTGACAACCACTCCTTCACTTATTTTCTATTTCAATAAAAAAAAACGCGCATGTCACGATTTGCATGCTAGGACCTGTCATTTATGTTTGTCATACAGTCACGTCACGCAATACCAATGTTGTTGTATATCGAGCTAGTGAAACGGTCGCAAGCGAACCATGAGCGTGGCATGTAAGTCATGCCATACATGACATGCATGTCATTATTTCCATGTTACCACCTGTCATTTATGTTCGTCATACAGAAAGGTGTCCTCATACCAATTTTGGTATATATCCACTTCATTAAACGGTCGCGAGCGCCCCGAGACCATGTCATGTAAATCATGCTATACATGACATGCGTGTCATGATTCGCGCGTTAGGACCTGTCACTTATGTTCGTGACACACGCTTGCCACGCCATACCAATTTTGGTATATCAACGGGGGATGACCGCAAACCTCGTACCGTCCTCCATAGCTGCGATAATGGCTTACGAGGGTCGAGCGACTCGCAGAAAGCAGTCCAGCGTTGGAATTCGACCTTATCCAACCGGGGCCTATGACAACGTTACTCATGAAGCCGTCCTTGCCGCGCTAGAAGACGTCGGAGTGGGCGGTCGAATGTTCAAATGGATACGCAGCTACCTCTGCATGCGATCCTTTTTTGTGATCACGGAGGACGGGGACACTTCCCTACACTACAGTTATCGTGGTGTTCCCCAGGGCGGTGTGCTCAGCCCTGTGCTGTTCAATCTTACGCTGATTGCTCTCCATACACACCTGCCAAGCACTGTTTGTTTGTCAACTTACGCAGATGATATCTGCGTCTGGACATCTGCGGTAACTCGCCTGCAGCTGCGAGCGAGAATCCAGAGAGCAGCCACTCAAGTTGCTGTGTACCTCCGTGATCGAGGCCTGGAAATTTCTACCGGAAAGTGTGCTCTTCTGGCATTTACGCGCAAACCAATGTCTAACTACAGTGTATCAATCAATGGTCAAAGTATACCGTATTGTCGATCACACAAGTTCCTGGGTGTCATAATAGACAGAGAACTATCATGGAGTCCTCACGTCTCGTACCTGAAAAAGCGGTTGGCAGGCATTTCTCACCTCTTCAAGTTTTTCGCTGGAAAGACTTGGGGAATGTCGCCCAGTGCTATGTTACAACTGTACAGGGTGCTGTTTCTCGGTTTCCTGCGATACAGTTTGCCTGCATTAATAACGCAAACAAGACAAGTCGACGCATGCTACAGAGTGTTCAGGCCCAGACCCTCCGGATTTGTTTAGGCCTGCCTCAAAGTGCTTCAACAGCGGCGACCATAGCCTTCGCCAAGGACCACCTCATAAAGACTCATATTGAGGTTGAAGCACTGAGGACCCACATAAGGCATCTTGCCCGGACACCACACCACCACCTAGCCTCTCTACCAGCGGACAGACCACGCACCTCCTTTTGCCGAACAGTAACCGCACACGGCGACTCTCTACCGACTGGCTTCACACCGGCGGCGAGACCTTCGGTTCCTCCATGGTGCCTAAAACAACCAGTCATCAACCTGACAATACCAGGCGTCCAGAAAAAACAAGATCTGTCAGCACCAGCTCTTAAACAGCTCGCTTTACTTCTATTGTACGAGAAGTATCACGACTCGACTCACGTCTACACTGACGGCTCCGTCCTACCGAGCAGTTCAACAGCGGCGGTCGTGATTCCAACGATCGCCACAACTATCAAGTTCAGGACGGCTCACCCAACAACATCGACGGCAGCAGAGCTCACAGCGCTTCGCGCCGCGCTGCTTTTCATTAACGACCAAATGAGAAAAAGGTGGACGATTTTCTGCGACTCCAAGGCGGCACTGCAGTCTCTACTGTCGACTTTACGCCGCGGTCCGCACGAACAATTGGTATTTGAGACTGCCGAGATGTTCCACAACCTCACCGAGAAAGGACATTGCATTACATTTCAATGGCTACCAAGTCACTGTGGGATTATCGGCAATGAACGGGCCGATCAAGCTGCCCGTTCAGCCCATACAGAGGACCGCGACCTGTCGATACCTCTTTCTAGGACAGACGCTGCTCGGAAGCTCCGCATGCTCGCTCGCCAATGCACCATGTCAAATTGGAATGAGCCACATTTCATGCATGCACGACTACACACCTTTGATCCAACGTTAAGCCTTCGACTGCCATCAAGACTTCGCCGAGGTGACGCTACCGTTCTCTGTAGATTATGGCTGGGCGTCGCGTTTACCCATGCGTATGCATTTCGCATAGGGATGGCCGACTCCACCGCCTGTGAACACTGCGGCGACGAAGAAACGATTCGGCATGTTCTGTGTGACTGTCCGAAGTATAGAACACAGAGACAATCTCTTTGCCATGCTCTCAACAAGATAGACGACCAGCCTCTATCAGAAGAAAGACTTTTACGCCATCGTCCGGACATAACGTCGCAGAAGAAGGCTTTACAAGCACTACTCGCCTTCCTGCGATCCACTGGCCTGTCAGAGCGCCTCTGAGCGGAACGCTCTTGTGTGTGTGTGGATGTGATTGTTTTTTTTTGTTTTCTTTCTTATTATTTATTTTCTCTCTCTCGCTTTCAACCCCCTATTCCCCAACCCCAGTGCAGGGTAGCATACCGGATGCAAACTTCTGGTTAACCTCCCTGCCTTCCTCTGCTCTTCCTCTTCTCTTGGTATATCAAAGTAACGAAACGGCCTCAAGAGCACCAAGACCGCGGCATGTAAATCATGCCGTTCATGATATGCATGTCCTGATATTCATGTTATTACCTGTCATTTATGTTGGCCATGCAGTCATGGTATAGCATACCAGTTTTTGTGTACGTCCCGATAACGAAATGACCAGGAGAGCACAATGTCATAGGCGGATAGATAGATAGATAGATAGATAGATAGATAGATAGATAGATAGATAGATAGATAGATAGATAGATAGATAGATAGATAGATAGATAGATAGATAGATAGATAGATAGATAGATAGATAGATAGATAGATAGATAGATAGATAGATAGATAGATAGATAGATAGATAGATAGAAGGACGGACGGACGGACGGACGGACGGACGGACGGACAGACAGACAGACAGACAGACAGACAGACAGACAGACAGACAGACAGACAGACAGACAGACAGACAGACAGACGGACGGACGGACAGACAGACAGACAGACAGACAGACAGACAGACAGACAGACAGACAGACAGACAGACAGACAAACAGACAGACAGACAGACAGACAGACAGACAGACAGACAGACAGACAGACAGACAGACAGACAGACAGACAGACACGCAGACAGCAGACAGACAGACAGACACGACAGACACGGACGGACGGACGGACGGACGGACGGACGGACGGACGGACGGACAGACGGACAGACGGACAGACGGACAGACGGACAGACGGACAGACAGACAGACAGACAGACAGACAGGACAGACAGACAGACAGACGGAACAGACGGACAGCGGACAGACGGACAGACGGACAGACGGGTCACAGACAGACAGACAGACAGACAGACAGACAGACAGACAGACAGACAGACAGACAGACAGACAGACAGACAGACAGATAGACAGATAGATAGATAGATAGATAGATAGATAGATAGATAGATAGATAGATAGAAATGCTCAAAGTGCCAAAGGTATCACATGCAGTATCACATAGACTGAAAAAGATAGCGAACAGACAGGATGATAAGTCTGTGTAAAAAAAAATCACCAATGCAAATGAAAACCGCAAATGCAAGATATGCAAAATAAAACATGCGCTGAGGTTTGTCGAGTGTGACGTCGAAGTAGTGTACAGTATACCACTAACTTGCGGAAAGCAATGCATAGGACAAACTTCGAGATGCATCAACACAAGACTCAGAGAGCATCGGTACAATTGCGAATACCTAACCCATCCAGTTAATCTAGCTACACATTGTAATCGATGCTCATGCGCGCCTGAATTTGCTAAAACAAAAATCGTTAAACATGTGAAAGACGACAGAGAGAGATTGGTTTGTGAAGCAGCTATCGTGGCCTCTCTGGGGGACAAACATTGCGTCAGCATGGCGTCCGTACATTTGTCTTCTGCAGACGTGAATCTCGTGGTGAAAACGCAAAAAAAAAATTAATGTCGTGTAGGCGAGGGTGCTGCGTTTTTATCACTCTGACGTGTGCCTTGTACTTGACATATATATGTGAACAACGAACGAAATAAAGCAGTTGAAAGTTGCGCTTTCTCCTGTCTACCTCTATGCCTGCGTCTTCTTCGTCGTTATTCTTTAAAAAACAGCGCATATCCAAGAAGTCTACTGACAGCACCTACTACCCTACTCTTTCTTTCTTTTAATAATTTAAGTCCTTTCCGCCAGGGCAGGGTAGCAAGCCGGACACGCGTCCAGTTGACCTCCCTGCCCTTACTTTCTACCTCCTCCTCTAATCAACCGTGAGGATGAACGAAGAGTATAACGTATATTGAATAAGGTTACGCTTCGTCGGAAGCATAATGTCGGTACAGCAGCGCATACTGGCGTTATCGACGGCTACATGGTAAGTTTACCTTCACTTTTCTCGTAGCACCCACCATCCTGAACCTCTACGATCATTTCTTTTTATGATCGCAGCGAAATCCGCCGATACAGTTCCATCCTCGCTGCATTAGTTATGAAAGTGATAACTCAGACCTATCTTCATCTTTCAATGAATAGAGTTAAAATGGCACGACAGTGCATGTTTAAATTGCGCGAAAGTACACAGTGCTTCCGGACCGATGACGTGCTAACGAGGCTAAATTACCACCATCGGCGGGACGAAACTGCCGCTCCTCCGAATGGTGGCCTTTGCCCGTCTCTTAAGGTCTACCGAAAGGCGATTAAGTTTGCCGAATCAATGAAGAACTTTTCTAAACCAAGCAAGACCTTCGCGAAAGTTTTGAGAGTTCAGGACCGCTCAATAGCGGAGTCGTTCAAGTGAGCATGCGCGGCAGCATGCTCCCTTGCGCGAGCGGTGATCAGACGTGAAGGCGGCGCGAATGTCGCCGCGTCATCAAGTTTTCAAAGCTCATTAATTTCTGGCCCGGGGTCCGGGCAACCACGTGGCTAACCGGAATCCATTAACCTTCGTGGAGGCGGAGAATACGCGCTTAGCAACGACGCGACGCTCTCTGCTGGCCCAGCGCTGATGACCCACAAGTGCGAGAACTCGGTATGACCACGCGATGCTTTGTTGGCGGGATCCGACCTGCTGATAATTAATTTCATCCGTGTCCAATACGCTCTGTAGCTGATTACTCGCGCCCTAAACTTCCTTACTGACTCTAATCGCTATCGCCAGGTATACGTCACTTCTCACTGCGCGTTTGAGGGATCTAATGAAGACAAACTCACATTACGTTGTAAAATGGAAAACTTGTATTCTTACATAAAGCGGAGAAAAGGCACGATACATTCAACGTTCGGACACACGTCCGCTCTCTAGTAGGTTTTTTTGAGCGTCTAGTAAACACGCAGGCTGCAGGCACGCAGTCCGTCCCCTCCTCCCGACGTAACAGTACACCACCCCCACAAGCACAACACTCGCGGAACGACGCACTGCTCCTCTTCAGTCAACACCGCCGTCAAAGGCGCCCCGCCGAGGCCATGCCGGTGGAGGTGGCGCGGTCTGAGACCCTCGATGTCGGCAGACGAGGAGTTATGGCTCTTTCCTGGAAAGCGTCGACTGTGCACGTCACGCTCAACTAGCACGGGTAGAAACAAAATAAAAATACAACAGCGCGTTGTTGAAAATGACGGCTTGGGCCGCGCGCGCAGTCTTTGCGGCGGGAGGGTGCGCGGATGCCTTCGGAATTCTTAACACGCTCTGCAGATAATGAGCTGATGCCGCCTCAGCATACGCGTACATAGGTCGGCAAATTCACTCATGAGTCGACTCACTCAGACTCAGATCGGGCCGTGAGTCTGAGTCTGAGTGAGTCCGTGTGAGTAATATTTTGGTGAGTTTAAGTCCGAGTGAGTCCGCTTGAATAAAATTTGTGAGTCTTAGTCCGAGTGAGTCCAGTTGAGGAAAATATTGGTGAGTCCGAGTCCGAGTGAGCCTTAAGCGCAAAATATACATCTTGAGTGAGTCCGAGTGAGCTCTACCTTTCTTTGCCGACTTATGGTCCTATCTACTCATCCTCAGCATTACTATCAGCCTTATATCGGCTTATGTTTATACTCGAAGTCTATTCACACATATATGAACACACTAGCATTCATGTACCACCTCAATATTTATTGATCAGAGCCATGAGTTAGGAGGAGGGGTGCCATGACCTTCCCCCGCAAAGTCTTTCCTGGGAAGTTCTTGATAAGAATATCTCGTGTGAGTCGCGTATTTCATAAAAATGTCCCTACTGGATTGATATATGATAATGATGATATATATAATATATGATGGTAACTCGTATTTGAAGGTACAAGATAAAAGGCGTATCGTAGAGTACCGATTATGTGAGATATTGGCGTTAAAGAAATTGACACCACGATCGAAAAAGCTTATTTTACGCCAACGGACTCATCAGTCGACTCACTCAGGCTGACTCAGGTGAAGCCGTGAGTCTCAGTGTGAGTGAGTCCGGTTGAGGAAAATTTTGCTGAGTCTGAGTCCGAGTGAGACCTCAGAGCAATATATATTTCTTGAGTGAGTCTGAGTGAGCTCCATTTTTTTTTTTGCCGACCTATGTACGCGTATAGTACTAAGATGACGGCAGTTCAAGCAAGCTCAAATAAAAAGCGAGGGCCGTTCTCATCATTACCACCATTGCTAGTCTTCAAAGTCATCACCACCAATGTTATCAGCAAGGTCATGGTGAATGTAAAATAAATACATTACACAGTGCGGAAGCGATGCAACAACCTGTACATAAGTCATGTCTCTGACGAAGTAGCCCTTATTCACGCTTATAAAAAGATGTTGCTAATCATGTCGTTATCAAATTAACGGCTCGTAGGCAAAGTATACTGAATGTCTATTTCAAACTTTTCTTCAGTGCATGATCTCGCATACTAGAAACGCTCATAATTGGGACAACTGTATGTATGTATGTATGTATGTATGTATGTATGTATGTATGTATGTATGTATGTATGTATGTAGTGTGTGTATGTATGTATGTATGTATGTATGTATGTATGTATGTATGTATGTATGTATGTATGTATGTATGTATGTATGTATGTATGTATGTATGTATGTATGTGTGCGTGCGCGTGCGTGTGTGTGTGTGTCTTCTACAGCATTTTGCATGTACATGCTCTTGTTACCGCGGGAACTACTACCGCGCTTCACATACACGCCGTAGCTCGCTTCGTGCTCGCTGTCCTGAATTTTTCCTTACTTCTCAAGTATACTCATTCAGTTGCTTCCTCTTAAACCATATTCAGGTATAGTTACGTCGGCATGCCTTTTTCTGCAGATGACCTCGATCGCTTCCAATGTTACACACAAAATTTCATTTTCAGTAAGCCTGCTTAAGCTCGTCTCCCACCAACGAGGTTTTCGTCATTTCTAAGAAGCCCGTGATAGCTTTCGCTGAAAAATTCAATGCCCCATTTGCCGAACTTTGAGATAAAGGCGTCCATCAGTCATCCGTGAGCTCAGCCGCCTCGTAAGCCTCTGTACAGGGATTCAACTTTATATTTTTTTTCGTTGGGAAAACCCTGGCACCAGGTGTATTTACAGAACCGCCGTCGGGGAAGCCAGATAATATTAGAGGCAGCAACCCGGGTGCCCCGGTGGTTTTCTTCGAAAGAGGGAATTTTCAGATATGCAAAGGAGCCACGAACAAACTTACGGAAGTCATAATTTGCAGTGCCAACATCCTGCTTTCAGAAGTTTTGTCGTGCTGAATTTCTGAAAAGCGAGATATTGGAAGCTATTTCAGTTACATAATAGAAAACTCGCCTACGAGAGGTGCGTGTGTGCGTGTGCGTGTGTGTTTGTGTGCATGTGCGTGCGTTTGTGTATGTGTGTATGTGGGTTTGCATGCGTGCGTGCGTGCGTGCGCGCGCGCGCGCGCGCGCCTTTCTTTTTTTTTCCGCAATAGTTCCTTCACCGTTTTCTCTGTTTAATGGCATGAAATTTTGCCTGGCGTTCTCGCTCTCAACGTTAATCCCATTTGTTGTCTTGCTTCCCTTGTTTATATTAACTTTTTAATTAGTTTCTAACTTTCTCACTTATCTCCATCGGTTTTGACCATTCTGATTCCTCATTCAAGGACAGACGCTGCAAGGCAGCTTCGTCACCTAACACGTAGTCTCTATCTGGTGGAGTGAAACACGCCAAGCGTTAGACGTACGAACCTCCACCAAATCAACCCCACACTGGAATTTTGACCTCCATCCAGACTTCGTCGACGTGAAGCTGCTTCTCTTCTTTGTCGGCTTTGGTTGGTGGTTGCCTTCACGAAGGCACGCACAACATTAATTCGAGCGCCTGACAGTGTGGCATGCGAGGTCTGCGGCTCCGAAGAAGACATCGATAATTTGCTGTGCCTCTGCCCTCGATTTGCCTCCGAAAGACGAACACTTTCTGATGCGTTGCGACCATTGGACGCTCGGCCGCTCTCAGTGCAGATGCTGCTGGAGCACCGTCTCGATCGTTCGTCGGCTCACAAGGCAGTTAAAGCACTTTTGTACTTGTTGAGAACCACGGGCCGGTGTGAACGCCTTTGACTATGGTATAGTGCCACCGCCACGCGCCAGCGCATTTATTGATCATTTCCGTCTTTCCTATCCCCCTCCTCTCTCTCTAATCTGTCCGTTCCCCGTTCCCATTCCCCCAGCGGCAGGGTAGCCAACCGGACACATGTCTGGTTAACCTTCCTGCCTACTCTCTTTAATTTTCTTCCTTTCTTCCCGTCGATTCACCTAGGTGCCACATTACCTTCTAAGACTAATATTTGCCGAACGAAATGAACGAAAGCGAAATAAACATTCCACTTCTCCGGCACTGAATGCCTCCTTTATCCCGGACTCTTGTTCGGTAGAGGCATCAGTGGAACTTCTTTGAATAGCGAACCTTTGGAGCTTCTGCTGTTTTCTCCGCGTAAAGTGAGCGACGAGGACAAAGAGGTCCGTACACAAAACAAATTGCTGCGCCGAGCAATAAGTACTTTTGCGATGGTACTCGCCGACTACGAAAAGTCGGCGAAGAGCTGTTGCCTGACTCTGGTGTCTCGCATGCAGCTGATTAGGACTATCGAGCGTCGGTTCCCAGGTTCCCGAGTGCAGGTAGGAGTAAAACAATTAGCCAGGCACGAATGAATCTCGTACGATGCAGTCATTATGTGTTTAAGATGCAGGTACACCTGTTTGCAGTTCTCTCGTCAAATTATGCGATGCTTTCGGACGCAGTTCTGTTCACCGCCAGTTTTCTTTATAAATGTTGCCGGCAGTTCTTGAGGTACATGCTTTTTCTACATCCACGCAAATGTCCCTATAAGCATGCATCCGAACAGCATGAGTCGAACAACGTTACGTATTTAATAAATAGCATTGCTGCAATAGCAACAGCACTTCATTTAGCCCATTATTTATATCCCCATGTTTTCGTGACCTTTATCTGCGGCGCTATTCAGCCCTGACTTCATTCAAGCTTCTGATGCTCCCCGGTTCCGAAATCAGCTTTTCTAGATTGAGCAGCCCCAGATGACACGCGAAATTCCTTCTCTGAGAGGTTCTTTTATTACCGCCCAAACGCCGCATCCCCGGTGCGGTGGAGAGACAAAAAGAAGAAGGCTCAGTCTGACTCAATGTTCACCACGTCACGCACGTCACGCACGTCACACACGTCGCTCTCGCGTTCTCTCTACGCACGTATTCTTAACTTAACCTAACCGAACGCAACAGCAAAATAGCTGCAGTGGGTTCTATGTATCGGCGGGAAGAAGACTTAACACTATCATTTACCAATCGGATTACAAGAGTTCTGACTTGTGTCGGAACGACTAACTGTGATCTCAGATTAACGACAGCTTCGACATCAATGCTCCCCGCTATTCTTATGACGACACCAACGCCTGCATTTATTGCGACAGCAACTGCACGCTATCTCCCGGCTTTTTCGCTGCGTCAGTAGTACTTGTGCTGTCAGGGTGCCGACTGTGCGCTCGCGGCTTACGCGTGGTGGATTACAGGGACTTAGACACGCACGGTCGTTTTGCTGCCAGAATGATGCCAGAAAGACGTATCTCGTGTGAGATACGACATGTAGCGAAAGAAAGCGCGCGTTCAAGTCGTGCAAACACGATATATCTGATGCGGGAAAAACACAGAGAAAAAGATGCACGCGCGTTGGGTTGGGAATCAACGATTCTTCAGGAACAGAAGAATCTACTTACATGGGTTTTCAGTGCCGACTACAACAGACAACAGGAACAAATATCTTCGATGAGATTTTTTTTTTCAGTGCTGACTACAACAAGAAGAGAACAGCTATACAGAGAGCAATGGCCTATTATTCTTTGAAAACAAAACGGATGAGCCAGACAACGGCATGCGTACTTCGGGAACAGAAAAGTGAGCATTGGTGTCCTTTGGGACTCTACCAGCGCTCCTGTGCTCCCAGCTTTGTTCTGAATTTCTATAACCAAAATAGCTGTTCTCTTGGATTCAAGAAAGCTGCTTCGCACATAGCTCGGTGCTGGCCTTTAGGAAATCTGGTCACCAGGAAGGTAATAATAAAAGAGACATTTTTTTTTTCTTTCATGATGAATTCGAGCTTCCTTCTGCTGTCTACATTTCATTTTATTGAATGATCCAAAATTTGGTCCCCGTCATCTATCACTCCCTCCCTGTCAACGGTCCACGTTTTCTCGTCTTGTTTTTCTCAGTTTCTTTGGATATGCAACTGAGGATCTGCAGCAAAAAAGTCACAGTTTCGCCGCAAGGGCAAAGCAATGAATGCGATAGCAAGAAACTAATGCTATACGAAGTGAGGCTCGCCAAAGGATACTCTCAGTTTGAACAGCGCTCCTGTTGCAAAGGTGGCCGAAGCAGCCAAGGAAACTAGCGTGCTTCAAGTGTCGAGCTGTGACACTTGATAGTTCGCGCTCATCTTGTTGGTTCGTTTAGCGGCGTCCCTTGAGCTCGAGTGTCTTTCGTACGCTCCGTAACATGAGCGCGGACATCACGGTGAAAGCGTGAAACATCCCTCTTCCCCTCAGCACGAGAAAACCGCGCGAGCAGACAGCGGAAGGGCAAGGTTCTCCCTGCGGAAGAAGCGAGCGAGCTCGCCGACGACTTTTAAATGCGCCCGTCGCGCCCCTAGCGCCATCTCGCTGGTAATGAAGAAACGCTTATAAGCGCAGCCGTCTCTGAGTCCGTCCTGCGGTAAAGGGTGTGTATATAACGCTCGCCGTTAGCTACGTGGAGGTTCTGCGTTTCGTGGCCTAGTGGTTAGCGCCATTCGCTGCGGAGCAAGAGGTCCCTGGTTCGATTCTGCGCTTCGGAAGCATTTTTCTGAATTACTTTTCTTTGGGGCTTTTATATATATATACATACTTATACGGTGCATGACGGCGACGGCGACGGCAAAATTCAGCCGAGACTGTCTATATAGTTGCTATCGCAATAAAAAATTTAGAAAGGCAGCTTTAGCTGTAGAGTAAGGTTAACATGACGTGTTTACTATTTTCCCGCCTTGGCAGGAAACTTACGGTCTTCATCTGTGTATTGTGTTAGATGGCCCTCTAACATCTAGATAATTGTGTTATCTGCAAATGTCTGGATAGTTGAAACTTAAAGAAGGAATTGAAACTTGACAAAAAACGGTTCCCTTAAAATGCGATCTATTCTTGCACTATTCTCACTCTTCCACTTCGAATTGCAAATGCGTTGACGCTTGCCCATTTTGAAGGAAATAGCACAGCTTGGAATGAATTTAAGCATTAAGACGAGTTCGCAATTACGCCGCCATCAAGCAACGCTCGGCTTTCTTTATATTCGTATCTCTTTAAAGTAAATCGAAAAAAGTATTTCGCAACTTGTCTCAACTCACAAATACCCTCGCGCGCATCGGCTGACACGCAAGAAAATTTGACAGGTGGAGATGAGGATAAAAAGGCTACCTAATGCGCCAAAACTGAAGTTCGAGGGTAGCCAGAAAGCAGTCATGGAGCCAATCTGAAATTTTCAGCACCAGACGGCGTCTTAAAGCAGCCAACTTGCAAAGAGCGGTTGTCGACGCAAACAAAGAGATATGGCAGATGAGTCGAGAGAAAGGCATCGAGGTAGTGGAAATCAACAGAGAGGTGCACAGGTGGGGTGGTTTTCGAAGAAACGGAATACACTTCGATAGGAGGCTGGGTCATGAGGTTGGTTGGCGACTTGCAGGACGCGCAGTAGCTTTTTTGGGGGGCACGCGGGCCCTTCGGTGCCCAGGTTAGCTTGTAATGAGGAAAACAACCAGGGAGACTCTTTGACAGGCAGTATAGCGAAAAACCAGAGAAAAGGTAAAAGAAGGGAGAAGGCGCGTGTTGCAATTAGTTACATTAACATGCAGGGTGGCAGAAAAAAGGCAAAATGGTTAGAGATTGAGGGACAGTTAAACAAGGAACAGATAGGTGTTTATGCGGTCACAGAAACACACCTTAGAGACTTGGAAGAGCCACCACATATTGACAATTATATTTGGGAAGGATGTAACAGGATCACATCAGAAAGGAGAGGTGGGGGTGTTGGAATGTTAATTCATAGCAGAACAAAATGGTATAGAGTGAAACAAACGTGTTCAGAGCACATATGGGTTTCGGGCATAGTAGGTGGAAAGAAAACGTGGCTAGGTGTAGCTTACTTGTGGACAGGGAATAACTGCAGAGAAAAGAATCTGGAGATAGTGAAATGCATAAGCACCGATAATAGAGAATTTGGTCATGATGCCGAAATAATCCTTCTAGGGAACATGAACGCTCACATTCATGACCTTGACGGATATTCAGACACCAATGGCAAGTTATTGCTAGATCTCTGCGAGCAACATAGTCTTGAGATAGTTAACGTGGGGCCTAAGTGTGAGGGGCAGATCACGTGGGAAGTCGGAAACAGGCAATCGAGCATTGATTATTGTCTCATGACAGAAGGAATATATGACAAACTTAGAGAGATCAGAATAGACGACGAAGGCATTAACAGCTTGGGTAGTGATCGTAAACGCATAATATTACAAATGGGATATAAAACTGAAAATAAGAACATAGAATCAAAGTTTGGCAGCTTGTATCTAAATGACAAACAAATAACAAATATAGCCGCAAGAGTCGAGGAAAAAGTAGACGAACTACCAGGCAAAGACTGGAAGTATTGTGAGCTGCTACATGTAATCACGAAAGAAATGAAAAAAGAGAAGAAAACTATTTGTTGGAAAGGAAAGAGAAGGCCAAAAAGTTGGTGGAACAAAGAAATCCTTGAGGCGATCGAGAAGCGACGTGAGGCATCACGGGAGCACAGACAGGCAAAAAAGGAGAAGCAGCCACAGGACGAAGTCAACCAAATATGGGAAATATATTTAGAGCAAAAATCCATTGTGCAGAAATTAGTCGAGGCAAAAATTAAAGGTGAAAGTGAACGCTGGATGACAGAGATTCGCGAAAAGAAGGCTGCGCCTAGGATATTTTGGAGCCACATAAAAGCGCTGGGTAGGAAGTCTGTCACAATGCAACAACGTTTGGTAGATGAAGAAGGAAATAAATTGGAAGGGTATGAAGCGCTAGGTTACATCCGAAAGATAACAGCCGATTCGTTTAAAAAGGGCGCCCAGGGGATTCCCCCGGTGAGTAAAAGTACGCAAAGGAGTGCAACCGACGAAGATATAGTACTAGAGAATTTCAATTGGAAGAAGGCCGAAGGAAAAATTCCTAAGCGCACTACTCCGGGCTTAGATGGGGTTCCCGTCAGCCTCATTAACGAACTCTGACATAACACTAAAGAAGCACTGCTGAAAGCCGTAGAAAAGTGCTTACAGGAGAGGGAAATACCAGACAGTTGGCGAAAAAGTAGAATGAACTTAATCTATAAAGGCAGGGGAGAAAAGGATAACATTCGCTCGTATAGATCGCTAACAATTACATCGGTGCTATACAGCTTGGCGATGCAGGCAGTAAAATTAAAAATAGAAGCGTGGGTAGAACACAATTATATTTTGGGAGAACTTCAGAATGAATTTCGAATCGATAGGCGGTTAGACGATAATCTGTTTGTTCTTACCGAGTGTATAGAAATATCGAAAATAGAAAACAGGCCCTTATACGTAGCTTACCTAGATATCACCGGGCCGTATGACAACGTTAATCAGGAAATTTTGTGGGAGATATTGAAAGAAGTGGGCATAGGGGACGACTGTATACAGCTTTTGGGGGAATTATACCGAGAAAATACAGTTTGTATAGAATGGGAAGGAAAAATTACACCATCTCCCGCTAAAGGGGACAGTTAGGTTCTTTGTTTGTTCCACTCGCCTCGCTGGTTGCGCGACATTTGCTGCTGCCGCCAAGGAAGCTGAAGACGAGAACTTTTCATCTGCTGGCACCTTGAGGAAACGACCGCTCCGACATCATCTGGATAGAGACGTTTATTCGTTTCTCTTCTCCCTCCTCCTGTCACTGCACCCCTGCTTTTATTCCCTGTCTCCCCATTCAAACACTCCTACAGTCCAATCGGAAAGCAGGAGTAACTCTCTCCTTGTCTCCCGGTCGGCTGCCGCTGAGAACACCAGGCCCGGATTCCTTCTCGCCACCTCCTCGCAGGAATCACCGCCTCTCGCCCGCTCGTCGGTTAGCCGCCGCCGCTCAGCTCCATTTCACCCCGGTTTCCAGAATGTTCGGCCTCAGGCGTTGACGGGTCGTCAATACAATAGGCCCGTGCATCATTGCCGCTGCCTTTGGCTGTCACAGCGAAGGCGCAAGTGTACCTTCCGTCCCTGTAGCCCGGCTCGGCCACGGTCTCCTGTAAGGCACCATAATTGAACCCCTCGGGGGACGTGAGTCCTTGCATCCTTTGTGACCAGCAGACAGTATTCGTTCCACCAACCGGAACCACCGCCTCCGTGTTGGCGCAGGCACGCCGGCCGCGGGGCGGGTAACAATATGGAGGTATTCGGCGAACGTACGAAGTTCGACCCCAACAGGGACCATGAGGCGATGCGAAGCCGGAGCACTTGCACGATCGCGTTCCGTTGGCGTTCGTTGGGCATGCTACCGACCTCGCGTCGTGGAACGCGAAGAGGGACGCTACGCGCGTCGTATCTTCCATCTAGCCTGGCCGTTAATTCTCACAGGGCGAGATGTGATTCTTTATTATTCTTGGTATAGGTAGAGAGGAAAAGGAGGGAAAATGGGAGAAGAGTGCTTGATAACTGTCTCTGTGTAGGACACCTCAACCAAAACACTCGTGGGGGGGGGGGGGGGGATGAAGGCGGTAGAGAGAGAGAAGAGGATGAGGTAGTGATTGGAACGGAGGCGGGAGAGAAGCGCCCGGTCTAACGTGTCGATCGGCTTAGAACGGCAAACGAGACGCCTCCCTCCCGCCTCCGCAACACGATCAAACTGCAACACACGACCCTGTACGAGCGGCTTAGAAAAGCCGCTCGATCAGGCCCGCGCGTTGAAGGAAGGAGATCAGGGCCACAAGAGCGCCACGGCGGCGATCCTCGTAGCCGGTGGGGAACAGGAAGTCCTGTAGGGTTACACAGGGCAGGCCGTGGCGGTGGTACTCAGTTTTCAGCCGCTTCCGTGCGTCGACAAGGGCGGGGCACTCGCAGAGGAGATGTGCAACTGTTTCTACCGCGCCGCAATCGACGCAGTTCGGTGCAGCCGCTCCGCGGAGACGATGTTTACGTTCCGCGGGCCACGCCGAACCGGTCCTCAGGGTGAGGAGGAGCGCGCGATCGCGGCGGGAGAGGCCAGTTGCAGGAAGGAGAGGTGGGGCGTGTCCAGCGGCGATCCGCGCGTCCGGATGCTCTCGCATCAACTCACGGCGAAAGTTGATGCGCGCCGAGTCGAACGATGTTGCGTAGTCCGTGACCGGGGTCGCGCTGGAGTGTGCTCGCTTCGCGAGTTCGTCCGCCGCCTCGTTGCCCACGATGCCAACGTGGGATGGTAGCCATTGCAGGACCACGTCGCAACCACTCTGACGAAGTGCCAGGAGGCTCTGGGCGACGCGCTGGGCGAGCGGAGGGCCGCGGTCCTCCATCGCGAGTTGGCGCAGGGCTGCCCTGGAATCGCAGAAGATGGCCGCGCCGGTGACCGCCGGCGACTCGCGAAGGAGATCGGCAGCTAGCTGTAGACCCACCAGCTCGGCAGTGGTAGAGGAGGCGCAGTAGCTCAGGCGTCTCTGGGCATCAGTGGCGAGCTCGGGGGCGACACAGGCTGCTGCAGCAGAGTGGTCCTGCAGTACAGAGCCGTCAGTGAAGACGTGAGTCCTGCCGGCGAGGTCCTCGTGCATCCGCGCTGCGGCTTCTTGAGCGATGGCACAGCGAGGGGTGTTGCGCTTGGAGCGGACACCGGGGAGCTCGAGGGAGACTCGCAGGGGCTCGCGGCAGTGTGGGGCGGGCCAGTGAGCAGGGGGCGTCGGCTCCTCGACCACTAAGCTGTCGTAGAAATCGAGGATTCGTCCGACGCGCGAGTTGGGCACTGCACGCAGTCTGGTGAGTAGAGGGCCGGCGTCCGGGGCTCGGTGAAGGCGCTCCATGTGGCAGAGGGCGCGCATGTCAGATGTTAATGACACAGGCCACGCACGAGCTTCCGCAAGTGTTTCTGCCACACGAGAGCTGCGGGGAAGACCGTGGCACATGCGGATCACACGCAGGTAATCCCGCTCCAACGCGCGTCGCTGCACCTCCCGCACACTGCACAGTGGAAGGGCGTAATGCACTGCCGAAAGTGCGATTGCCTCGTAGATGTTGCAAGCAAAGGCGGGGGGGCAGCCGTCACCACGGGCGAGGAGTCGGCGCACACAGGTCTCGACTCGACGGGCGGCCTGGCGAATGCGCTTGACAGCGGGCAGCCACCGTAGCCGGTTGTCGATCGTGAGCCCGAGGTATCGCACGCAGCTTTGCCAGCCGATCGGCGCACCGTGAAGCTGTAGGCACGGGAGATGACGGCGCGGAGCAGCCCTGGGGTGAACCACGAGCGCCTCAGTCTTCGTTGGAGAGAGCGCCAGGCCGATGCCCTCCAAAAAGGCAGCAACGCGCTCGAGTGCTGTCTGGATGCGTTCGCGCACAGCCCGGCACTTGCGAGTGGGGCCGCGCACGTACAGCGCGACGTCGTCGGCATAGATCACCGCGCGTACAGGGAGGTCGGCCGTTTCTGGGAGGCACTTCACGAGCGGCGCGAGCACCAAGTTGAACAGAAACGGACTTAGGACACTGCCCTGTGGTACACCAGAGTGGACGGAGCGCGGTGAGCTTGTCGCTCTCCCCACGCGCACACAAAACGTGCGGTCAGTGAGGAAGGCTTGCAGATAGTTCAAGAGTCTGCCCTCAACACCGAGTGCGCGCACAGCACTGATGATGGACGCGTGGGGGAGCGAGTCGAAAGCCGACTGAACGTCAAGTAGGAGCAGGATTGCCATCTCCCCATCGTGCAGGGCCTGCTCAAGGGTGCTGACGACGGCAGCGAGGCAGTCAGCTGTTGCGCGACCAGGTCGAAAGCCACACTGTTCGGGCGCAAAGACGCCGCGAGCCGCCGCGAGCCATTGAAGCCGGTGAAGGGCCATTCCCTCCATCGTTTTCCCAGCTACGGATGTGAGGGAGATGGGCCGATACGATTTGAGTTCACGGGACGGCTTGCCTCGCTTAAGGACTGGCACAACCACAGCAGAGCGCCACTGATCAGGAAGGCCTCCACCAGCGAAAACTCGGTTGTATGCCTCTAACAAGAGAGGGAGCTGGGATGAGTCCAAGTTCCTCAGGAGCTGGTGTGTGATGCCATCCGCACCAGGAGCGCTGCGTGTTTGCTTCCTTTGAATTACCCGCTGCAGCTCGGACAGGGTGAAATCGCTCTCGCAAAGGGAGCGGATGGCAGCCGCAAGAGCAGGTTCGGGTGTCGGGAGGTGTGGGGCCGTGTGGTTCAGGGTGTGAGCAGGGGTCTGGGCAGCAGCAGGAGGGAGCTCGAAGGATGAGGACAATGAGCTCTGCGAGCTCCAACTCCGTGATTCCACGCGCCACCGCGATGGCGAGAACGGGGAAGCGAGACACCTTCGGGTTGAGCATAACTCTCATGATGTGCCAGCCTCGGCGGCGCCTGCGCGGGTCACGGAGGGAGGAGCACACGCTCGTCCAGCTGCGGTCGCGCAGTTGTTGCGCGTGGCGTCGGCACACAGCGTCCAGACGGTTGTACTCTGTCCAGGCACCGGGGCCTGAAGAGCGCAGTGCTCGCTTCTGTGCACGCTGGCGCACTGCGCGGAGGTTTAGTAGTTTAATGTCCGGGCAGGGTGTTCCAGCGGGCACCACACAACGAGTGGTTGCACGCTCGGCACAGTCCGCGATACGCGCAAAGAAGTTCTCGCTGGACTGAACACTCACGCACAGCTCGCGGAAAAGCGGCCACCGCACAACCTTGTACTCGCGCACGGCACCACGGCTGGGTTGGGACGGCAGGAGAGCGATCGGGAAGTGATCGGACCGGCCGTGTCAGGGTGTCGCTTCCACTCGTAAGAGCAGCGATCTGACACAAGGGCCAGGTCGATCACAGTGGCAGCCGTGTTGCGACGGATGAAGGTTGCCTCCCCACTGTTCAGGACGAGGAGTCCAGCCCTGTGTATCGCGTCGCACAAGTCCCGACCACGCACGTCGGTGGTCGCATCACCCCAGCTGACGTGGTGCGCGTTAAAGTCTCCGCAGAGGACGTGGTCGCGCGAGAGGGCAGCGACGAGGGGCGGCACAAACGCGTAGCTGGC
>NC_051178.1:150316832-150355303 GCF_013339695.2 Rhipicephalus sanguineus | reverse complement strand
CCCGTACTCGTACGAATCGTGCCGGTATGGAAACTGTGTTGCGCGCACGCCTACAAAGGATCGCCAACATGATGGACCGTACGGTGACACGTACGTGTCGCGTCTTTTCATTTTGAAGTCACCGCTTTTGCAGCCAAGCATCGCACACTGATGCGTGAAAGCCAATCGCAGTCGGATTCAGTCCGCGCAGCTTATCAGACCGCTAGGATGACTGCTGGTACGCTAGCAATTGGCAGTTGCATTACGGGCCGCAGTGCCAATTCGCAAGCGCGCACACGCGGGCAACACGACGAAGAACAGCAAGGAGCGCGGGCAGCTGCTTGCAGACATAACCGGAAGTCGTAGGTTCTTGTCGACCAATCGCAGCATCGCCTGCATACCGCATCACAGATTCAACACGCTGACGTAACACGTCACTAGGCAGGCCGGAAGGGCCCAGAGAGGAGAAGAAATTGTTTCCAGGAATTTGTGACACGCCCGCGGCTTGTACCGCTGCCACGTGTGGCATCGTTGATCGTGACGGCATTCTGCACACGATGCTAGTGTTTACTTGAAATGTTTGAAAAAATATCGTAGGTGGTTTAGGGTCCGTTTAAGAGCAAGCTTATCACATTTAAAATGAGACGCTGTGGAAACTGCCCGCACTTCATATAAGCGAAGGTATAAACCCCTCACCTCTTTTGAAATGCTCTGTCACCGCCGGCCTTAGTCCACGTTAACAGCGACTGTTCATCTTCCCCGCCTGGAAAAGAGGGGGACCGGTTTGAAAATAAATAGCAATACACATGAAGTACCCATGGCAGGGAACATAATGTTTCTTACTATTACTGGCGCTGCGAGCTGTTGTATGCCTGGGAATGCTGGGAGTGTCGGATTAGGATTGGCATCGTTCACAAAGAGACCGGACAGCCTGGCTAGAACTATTCTTGAGTTAGCTTTGGTTTTGAAATGAGCTATTATTTTATAGCATTGCCCAGAAGCAAGATTGAGAACTTCTGCTTCG
The DNA here is from genome assembly GCF_013339695.2 of Rhipicephalus sanguineus. NCBI lineage: Eukaryota > Metazoa > Arthropoda > Arachnida > Ixodida > Ixodidae > Rhipicephalus > Rhipicephalus sanguineus. Next base: position 150,354,300 of record NC_051178.1, on the reverse strand, counting down.
ATATTCGTTTTATGAAATGTAGTTAGCGGCCGCTAAAGATGGAAGTCAGATGACATGGTCAGGGACAGTTTGTAGTCTGTTTCTTCCTTTCGCCGTTTGCTTGTACCCTGCAGGTGAGTGAAATTGGTTTTGATATGTAAAATGTTGATGGGATCGTTATGAAGCTTTTCTTTCATAGAATCTTTACTTGCGCAGCCGTATCCACGTTTTAGGCCAAGCCTCGCTCAACGCCAGCCAACACAAGACGCAGACACACATCCCCTCATTCCTTGAATGCACAGGGCCCCTCAAGAAATTTGCATAGACGGCAGCGCCAGATTTCCCTCTAGGTATCACTGTGAGAACTCTGTGGCTGGGAATGCGAACACTCCTTGCAAACCAATTGCGCTCTATGCGGAAAAGATCGTCGTTGCTCTGAGGGAAATTTCAAAATTTTTCCTCACCTGTTCCGTGACATTTCGGGCATAGCTCGTTGCCACGGCCAAGGTGAACGCAGTGTAACCACGTATGCAACAGCCATTGCCTTCGAAAGGTAACCAAGATATATTTCGGTCGTGACCATGTAGAAACGTCATTGTGCACGTGTTGGTCATTACTGCGGCGAAAGTTACGAGAAGGGGAACGGATAAAAAATTTGTCCGCTGTCAGGAAAAGTTGCCTCAGGCTCTGAACAGTGAGGCGGGCCTCGCGGAGAAACTCTGCGCTCCGAGTCCTGATCGCGGACGAAGAACCTGCGTCGAAAAATAAAAGTGAGAGCTTCAAGGTGTTATATCTTTATAGCTAGCGATTCACATTCTATTATTTTAACCGACACTTTCATATGGCACATGCTAGGATTCATTAATACCTCACCATGGGGGTCTAGTGGTGATGATGCTCGACTGCTGACCCTAAAGTCGCGGGATCGAATCCAGGCCGCGGCGGCCGCACCATCGATGGAGGCGAAAATGCTTGAAGCCCGTTATGTAGATTTAGCTGCACGTTAAAGAACCCCAAGGGGTCAAAATTTCGGAGTCCTCTACTACGGCGCCTCTCATAATCATATCGTAGTTTTGTGACGTTAAACCCCAACTATTATTATTAGGATTGATTAATTGAAGCCACGGAGTTTCCAACGCTCTCAACGCGGAATGAACTTTGAACCTAAATCGGGCATCAACTTGAGATGTGCGCCATCAGACTCGGGGGGAAATCGATATCCTAGATATTATTCTGATGGATCAATAAAAAAATTCCCGGGTTTTGCGTGACAAACCCAAGATGTCATTAGGAAGCACTTCGCAAAGAGGGACTTCGAAATAAATTATATCACGTCGGGTTCTTTAACATGTACTTGAATCAACTTGAATCTATAGTTACATAGGTGCTTTTGCATTTCGCCCCCATCGAAATGCGGCCGCCGGGACCGGGAACCGGACCCACGTCCTTAGGTTCAGCAGCATAACACTTCATTCGCTAAGCTACCATCAAGCAGCAGAACACCATAACCAGCATAATGAGTGGCAGCTAGCGAGCAAATTAGCTTCCATTTTAGCTATACCGATGACAGGGCTACGTTTCTGATGTCTACGGGAAGCAAAAAAGAAGCATAGCAACAAAGAAGGCGCTTCTTTCGCCGTTCAGACATGGCTTACCGTATTTCTCTATATCGTTCGCAGCCACTTCGATATAGATACCGATGAGCTGCGACGCAAGGCACACAATAGCTTCAGCCATCAAGCTCCAGGAAATGATGTAGAATGCCCCAACGAGAACGAGACAACGATGCACTATCTGCCTCAGACTAGTTGAGCGCACTAGCGAGGATCTTCGATGCGACCTGCATGCAGGAGCAGAGGGCTGCGTACATGGCGAGCATCCGCAGCAGCCTCTTGACGCTCTTTGGCGGCTTCTTGGAGGTGGCCGGAATTCTCCAAGCGGGCGCACTGTTTGAGGAAAGAGACGAGCAGCGGAGAACGCGCGACAGCGGCGCCGAAGACGATGTAGCACTGCGCCATCATCACCAAGGAGAAGAATATGAACAGTCTCGCTTCGAGGCTTCCGCGGGTGCTGGAATCGAGTATGGCGTCTATCGCGGTAAACGACGCAATGGCTAGGCAGAGCGCGCTGTACAGCGTGTACCACGACTTTTGCCCGTACTCGAGGCTTCGTGGATGCTCTCCCGCGAGCCACCGACCGGACAGCATCCGGTTAACCAGAAGAACACAGTAGCTCTGAAAGCTTTCGTAAGCGGACATGCTGCCGAAGTGGGCTTCGCAGTGCTCTCGAGCGCTGTGAAGCTACAGACTGGCCGACGGCACTCTGCCATACCTGAAGTCGCAAGAGTGCTGCTTGAGGTATCCCGATGACCTATGGCTTATCCCCTACTCTTTCAAAATATTAATTAGGCGTCATTCAACATGAGTGTGACTGGTTTCTGTGTCGCTCTCTTCGGATCATTTCGGCGAGTGTCGGTATAATTATTCCTTCATCACTTACTCATCTCTATGGATCCGCGGCAGAGCAAAACTGCCCCTCCGAGTCTTTGTGCTTTTCGTCGGTGTAAGTCCTAATTAGGCAGGCTACAGTGTTATGTCATCACGTGGCCTTTGGCATCCTTTCTTTTATATGGCCGCACGGAAGTCGATTATTCGCGTCTATGCATAATGTTAGAGAAACCTTTCATTCGATAGTCTCGATTTTCTTTCTTCTTGTGGCATACATTCAGGTACGTTACAATTCAAAAGCCCCTGGTTTTGTTCTGATCAGAACGTGTTACCGTCTTGTTAATTATTTCACTTTGGCGCAATCCCGAAGTCTCTCGAAGCCGATAAAGAAATCAGAACTGTTATTATAGCCCTCCTTTTTGTTACAGTAATCAATGCCCCACAGTTGAGGCTAATCAATGCCCCACAGTTGAGGCTAATCTAGCCAGCGATTGAAGCCTGCAGAAAACATAACGCGTGTTTACAGCAAGAACTGCGCTATAATTTTCTCCCACCTGGCAGTACGAGCCATGGATGATGTCAGAGCTCGCCTGAACGATGTGTCAGAGTATTTCTGTCGTGAATCATCGGCCCACCTGTACGCTGCATTTCCCGTCACTTGATCCAAGTATTTTAGCACGACAGTGCTTTATGCCGTGGTCCACCCAGACTTCCCTGACATCATTTTCGTCCTGGGTGTGACGTCGGTCAAATGCACACGAACAGATGGCAAAGAAAATGCAGATGAAAATTTTCGTTCTTTTCGATGACCTGGGAGACGAACCAACGACCTCTCGTCCGCGACGATATGGACTTGGGCGCTTTACCTACTGCGCTACCGATGCTATGCATGCGCGCTTTACCAAACTAAGCCTCGTATCTTTTACACACCTTCGCCATTAACAGTGACCTTGGTAGCAGCGGGGGCGGTGTCGCCGTCTTGGAGAGGTGAAGTACTCCATCATGACACTAACGAGCACCAACAGGATGCGCTTCGATAGTTTCAGCGCACTAGAGCCTGGCTCCCCGATTTCTACTCCATTTAGTTTCAATACGGTTTGAGGGAGTGCTTTGTTAAAGTGTGAAACACGCCAGCGGGTAGCGGGATGCCTTCGCACGTGCACGGCTCAAGCTACGAGCTCTGCCTCTCGCGTTCGGGAAGCGCTGTGTGGTATGCATAAGCATAAGTGTAAGTTACCCAAATGCTGAAGAGCGCACACCATGCCGTTTCTCTCTCAAATGACGACGCTTTCCATAAGCGCATATCGAGTACTAGTGATTATGTGCTTGTTGATGCCATCTTTGCGCGGGATTCCGCATACGCTGTGCCCCAGTTTATGTTGACTACTTCAGCTACCACAAGGTTTAATCATGATCATTGACCTTAGTCGCGGGATGGAGATATGCCACTAGGATCAACGTAGGTGCGTCAAATCAAAAGGTGCTATAGCCGCCACACACCAACAGACAATGCGCAACTTATCATATATCAATGAACACTGAACATTGAACTACTTCTGTAAAAACACGCTTCACTTTCGCGTTATGCCGATCCCTACGACAGTGGGATCAACCGTCTTTTCTTTTTTTTATGTTGTCAACCGTAGCTGAATGAGACCAACGACATGCGGTTTGCCGTCGTGTGGCGATCTTCAGATTGTGTTCTATATTCAATTCAAGTAGTTGGTTAATTAAGATCAATAATGCCACTTTTTTATATCCATGTTTAAAGTTTAAGTTTTAAGTTCCGTTTCTTTCAGCGGGCGATCAGTGAGTGGAACAGGCTGCCGAATTCCACTGTCTTATCGGAATGTGTACCTTGTTCCTAAAAAACTAAATGACGTCGTGTATAAAGATGTATAGTCATATTTGCTTGTTTTCTGTCCTCAAGAGCAAAGTACTTTGGCTATTTCTTGTCATTCATTGTTATGTATAATAGAAGTTTGTATAGGGAGTACCTATTCTTTGTATGTATGTTAGTTTTTTCATGCACCCTGTTATAGCCCAAATGGGGCTGAGAGTATAATAAATGAATGAAATGAATGGGCCAGGCGTATTTCCTTACGTAGAGTGGATCCAAAGACGACCGATGCATATCGTGTGGCGATGTTCCTTACCCCCCCCCCCCCTCGATGGCTCTTACACCCACCAGTGTTCTGCATGGCCTCCGGAATCGGAGGCATTGGAAGATATCTGCAGCTCACGGTGTTTAAAGTGCCTCCGGATCGGCCCACCTTTAAGCAAGCGACGATGTCATGTGCGACGTCATAATGTGACGCCATGATGACGTGATACGCGATGACGATGTTTGCCTTACTCGTGTGGACGCTGGCGGTCAATTTTCGCGTTTGATGAGGCATCTAAGGCTGTCACCTTAAAAATCCTGAGAATTGATACAGGGCGTCCAGCTATCACGCTGCACGACTTAAAAAAAAAAAAGAGGAACGTTGGTACGCGAAGCACACCTAGTGCATATTGTTCCCAGTATACTGCAGTAGCTACTAACTTTTTAGTTGATGAGGTTTAGTTAATTAGTCCTGATTATGTTCCTAACCCGACAATACTCACCGAATCATTATATGTCATTAAGGCATATGTAGGCATGTTCAAATGTCATCTCAATACGCTATTTCAACAACGTACTAATTGCGTGCTCGCTTTTTGACTAATAAAGAAAGCCCTCGAAATCTGAACATTGACACGTGACTAGACTGCAGCGCGCATCAGGAAGCTCCCACCTTTTGCGGGTGGGAGGTAGTCACGTGTTATTTTTCATCTTTCGCGTGCTTCCTTAATCAGCCGGAAAATTAAGCTCATAATTAGTACGTTGCTGAAAATAGCGCAGTTAGATGTCATTTGAGCATGCCTACATATGCATCATTGGCATTTTAATGATTAGGTGAGTACTTAACGAGTTAGAAACATAATTAGGATTATAACCCTCATTAACGAAAAAATTGTATTGGCTACTACAGCATACTGGGAACAATATGCACTAGGTGTGCTTCGCGTAACGACGTTCTCCTTTTTTAAATCATGCTGCGTGATAGCTGAGACGCCCTGTATGCACGTATGTATATATTGCATGCTAGTCTGAACGTTTAACAACGAAACTACTCCCTAAACTGACTCTGATTCACTTGCGCTGGGAGTAAGGACTGCACGCACAGGAACCGCGCCGCACGTATCGCATACGCTGAGAGCCTTTTTTTTTTTTTGCTTTCTGTGTAATCGAGAGGAGCACCAACTTTCCAATAATATGGCAGGCAAATCCTCGCAACTTTCCGAGGCTGTACAGGAAGCCGGCACCAAGTGATGTATTCAGCACAAATGGGCTCACCATGCGCGACATTAAAGGCGGCGCGCACGAGTGAATGAGGATGAGTGGTGCAGTGGCGATACGCAAGTGGAGCGAGCAGCGGACGCCGAGAACAGCAGGAGCAAAAGAGTGGATGGAGGGGCAAAGAGGAGGATGTTAGATGGAAAGCGGTTTTGTGTGACTGACGAAGGTGTGGGCTTAGGGAAGGACAGGTACTCAGACTAATGGCGTTGGGACGGACCTGACCCTTTGTGTACCTCGCGAGCGGTCAGAACGGGTAAAAATGAAGCCCGAAGAAAATAAACGAACAAAAAATACGGGATGATGGTGATGCGACATCTTCGTCCCAGAATGCCGATAATGACATTCGGAGCAAACACAAGTTCAGGCTGACGATTAGCGAACACCATACACGTCCTTACGCAGTGAAGCACGTAGAGTTGCAAAGAGTCTAGCCGGGAGCAATGTCCAGAAATAAGCCCTTCCTCTCCGAACCAATATAAAAAAATGAAGTGGTTGCAGTGACAAAGTGAGAAAAGTAATTGTATGATTAGTAAGAACAAACAGAAGAGGGCCTCTGAATTCTATAATGCGCCATGCAGTTATCTTTTCTTTTGTTTTACTCTACATACACTTACTTAAATTAAGGGCGTTTAGCGGACATATAAGCTCGCATTACGTCCTTGGTCACTCAGTGTCGTTATGGAATTCTCATCAAGTAAGCCGTCATGTAGAAAGCAAAACATAAAAATTCGTACAGAGTTTTGAAACTGGAGCAGAATTAATTTTGCATTGTTTTTTTTATGCTATCGTACGGGCGGCATTAGTTCGTGTCATCGAACTGAGTAGTTACCTCCCAACCCTTGCAATAAGTGCTCCGTGGTCATCAGTGAACTTGAAGCGTCGTACAGCCGCACGATTTCTTTTTTGTCATTGAGGTTTTAAATGCGAAGCATTTCTTAGCGAACCATTGGCACTTTGAGCTTTTCTTTCTTTCTTTCTTTCTTCCTTCTTTTTCTTTCTTCTTTCTTTCTTTCTTTCTTCTTTCTTTCTATCTATCTATCTATCTATCTATCTATCTATCTATCTATCTATCATCTATCTATCTATCTATCTATCTATCTATCTATCTAGCCGCCTACTCTGGGTGGTCTCATGACCACCTCCTTAGCTTGGTGTAGACCGAAATGGCATGGGTGGGTAACATGGTTTGACAAAGATGATTGTCTGTTCATAGCATGAGCAACGTGAAAATCCTGCCGCGTACGTCGTCAAACCCTTTCCTCCAGACACGTGTGGCGCATACCCGTATGCCATGGTCTACGGTAAGCAGGTCTGCGCCACAGGTGACAGTTTAATATCTTCCCAGAACGGCGAGAACAGACAGCGGTAATTTAAATACGAGAGCGTAAAGCAACACCACATCGATAGCGTTGACCTGATGAATGCAACGAATAAAAATCGGTATCCCAACAGGAATCGAACCAAGCATTTTGCGAGGCAGTCAGATCACAGAGCCACGCCAGGTCTAGAAAATGCTTTGGAAAAAGACCCTATACGCAGGCGTAATGTCGTGCATCGTCAATTGTGGTTGCAGTGCTGGCTATCTAATTCTATAACAAAGCAATAAACATTACATATGTTGTTCTCCTGTGATACATGCGTCATGCCGGGTTAACGTCAATTGCGGTTCCACTGTTCGCTCCGGCTTTATAGTGGTCTAATAACATTACATTTCGGTTCCTATGATTCAGCCGCTATATTAAAGTGTTACTCTACCCAGGAATAAGCTAACGAAAGTTACGTGTAGTAACAAAAAAGTAACGTTTGTGCTCTAAAGTGAGTGCTTACGTTACGTGAGACAAGTTACCCTTTAATACCAGTGCAGACGACGTACCTGGTAAAGCCACGATATGCGCACACTACTTTTACAAAACACGTCGCCCCGCCACGGGGTTTAATGGTTATGGCGCTCGACTGCTGACCCGAAGGTCGCGGGATCGAATGCCGGCCGCGGCGGCTGTATTTTCGATGGAGGCGAAAATGTTTGAGATCCGTGTGGTTAGATTTAGGCGCATATTAAAGAACCCCCGGTGGTCGAAATTTCCGGAGCCCTCCACTGTGGCGTCCCTCATATCAATTGTGGTTTTGGGACGTTAAAACCCAGATATTATTATTAGTACAACAAACACGTCGATCCACCTTGTAACGCTTGGCTCAAAGTAAAAAGAAATGCAGCATAGACGACTACTCGCTCATTCCTTCGCATGAAACCGATTCCCACAAGGCATGCGATCTGCCGATTTTTTTTGCGTTGATGATTGTTCGAAAAGAAGCATTTCAGGAAATATTTCATATAACGTTTCCTCGTGAATTTCGCTTTCTATGCCCCTATTCAAAACAAAGACGTACGCCGAAAGTGTTATAAGAGAAAATTTGAGGCAATGGTGATGCTGGACGTTCTCACCGTGAAGCGCCTCGTAAGGTTCCGCGTTGATAAGCGGGAGGGCGCTAGTTCCATTCCCGGCCGCGACGGCCGCATTCCGATGGGGGCTAAATGCAAAGAACACCCGCGTGCATAGACTTAGGTGCACGTTAAGGAAACCCAGGTGATCGAAATTAATCCGCGTGTCTCACAATCATGTCGTGGTTTTGGCACGTAAAAGTCCGGCAAATATTATTATGATGCTGAACGTATTACTGAAGGCAGCCAGCCTTCAATAATATGTCCTACGCTGCAACGCCTGAAGCGAATTTACATAGGTGGGGTTACAGGATGCGCACTTGAAAGGATGGCCCACGCAACAATACGTTTCAGATTAGTGACTTGCTTTATTTCAAGGTGCAAGTGCCCCGCCTTACTACCGCTTGATCTGTATTGCTATTATTAGCTCTCTTTATTTTTGTTCAGCAAGTCCAGATACTGTCTGATTACAGGACTTCCTTCTTGATACCAAAAACGTCTACAGCTTTATTGAAAGTAATAAGAATACACTCAGTTATTATTATTATTATTATTATTATTATTATTATTATTATTATTATTATTATTATATTATTATTATTATTGTTGTTGTTGGTTGTTGTTGTTGTTGTTGTTGTTGTTGTTGTTGTTGTTGTTGTTGTTGTTGTTGTTGTTGTTGTTGTTGTTGTTGTTGTTGCTGCTGCTGTTCGTATACGTACAACAAATGTGGTCAGTGCGCTTCGATAACATGAACAACATAACCAACAACACAACCAACCAGCTTTGGCGCGAAACGATCAAGACGCGATCACGGTGGACAGTTAATTAGGTACAAGGCCGGCGCTCGACTGCCTTATATGTTATTCGCGTTGTTTGCGACTTTCATCCTTCCTCGTTTCCCGTTCTACCGCAGCTTCCCAACTGCGGAGGACGATTTTCTCTCTGTGTTGCTGCTGTAGGAGCGGTCTGTAGGCCTGATCGCCATGACCCTGCTGTCTTGCGCAAGTGTGTTAGCGACGTTCCAATTAGGCGAGTGATTAATGCAAATGGAACGTTTCTATCGCAACTTCCTACATCTCCGGCTATACGTGCTGCAGTGCCCGCCGAAACAACTCATTTCAAATTTTAAACGAGTACTGACATGAATTTTAAAATTTTTCGGATTGTTGCTCTAAATAAAAATACTGGTGTCGAGAAACCTAAAACGAGTATTGTGGTGCCTGGGAATGCATCGTATATATTTTAATTACCGCTACCTTAAAAATGTACTTTCGGTTTCGTTGTCGAGGGGGCGGCTTCTCAGTGGCGTTTCATATCAGTATGACGTCACGGGGATACAGAAACTCGCGACGTAATAGCGGCAAATCCGTCATCTGCTCGCGGTGCACATAAACAACGATGATTGAACTGTAGTCAAGTGACCCTGACAGTGATTTCTACAATCTCGGCTGCATGCAGGACGCAGAACTCGCAAACTCGGGGGAACTGTCTTGACTAAAGAACAGGGAAAAATCTAGGGACTTTAGTCGTGACTAGTCGTGATAATGTCTATTGCAGTGGGGCTGGCTTGCACATGCTCAGCGACGAAAACTTCAAAGTCAAATTAAAATATTTTATCCGTGTTCTCTGACACCGGTGTGTGGACAGCGTTGACATTGCATACCAAGGAAACGGAAAATGTCCCTTTTGCGATGTCTCAAAAACGTGTCAGTACTCCTTTAAAGAAAACCTCATCGCAACTTTGGTGCCTCTGATGTTGGAGGGAAGGGGCCCACGTGTTCAGAATGAATGAATGAATAAACTTTATTGAAAGTCCGGGTGAGGCGGGGGGAAGAGGGGATTAACCCCTGTTCTGTCCCACTCTCCGTCGATGATGATGGCGTCAGGTGACGGCTTGAAGCCCTTGGAACTGGGCGGCATCCTCGTCTTGCCGGACGGCCCAAGGTTGGTCGGTCAGCTTGTCGCTGGTGGGTGCCGCCTCCCAGCGGCAGCGACGCCGACGCAGCCTATCCGCAGCAGTGACCACAGCCGCGGCGGCGGTCGGCCCCTGCCCTCGCACGGTGGTAGAAGTTCGACCCTGCCTAACACTGCGTCGCGAAAGTGAGCGGCGGCAGCGACATTAGCTCTCCCGGCAAATTCCCAAAGCATGTGCGCAGTGTGGCTCTTTCCCCGCACGCTTTACACGCGTCGTATATGCTCGGCTACAGACCGCGTAGGATCGCTGGCTGGCGTAAGTGTCTGTTTGTAGTAATCTCAACTACGGCCTATCTTTTGTTTAATTTGTCGTCTGGTGGAGGTATTTGCATCTGTTTAGTCTGTGATGTTGTGCGATGTCGCTGAATGTGGTCAGGCGATCGCCCCACGACCATTCCGGTTGCTGTTGTTGTGTTCTACACTCACGGAGGTGGAGGCGGCCACTGAATCGGCCGCGGCTCGGTGAGTGAGACCTCGAGCCGCGGTGTCGGCCGCCTGGTTGCCTGCAAGCGGGACTCTGGTGTGAGCCGGGGTCCACAGGAGGAAGACCGTCGCATTTTCGGTTTTGAAATGCGAGGGACGGTCACGTCGAGGCCATCACTCCTCGAAGGTCGCCGCCGTCCCTGCTGCCATAGCGAGTTTGAAGTATGCGGGCCGCCTGCCACGAGATGCGGCCGCGCGCGAAGCCACGGACGGCAGCCTGCGAGTCGCTGATCACGACCGCAGCTTCCGGTGCCGCGACCAGTGCCAGAGCGATCGCCGCCTCTTCGGCCGCCTCTATCTGTTCCGTACGCACCGTGGCGCTCGCGATGCATTTGCCCGTGTGATTCACAACTGCGATCGCGTGAGCACACCTTCCCTCTGGCTATCGCGCGGCGTCCACGTACACCGCCTCCTCGCTGTTGCCATACATTCTTTGCAGGTTGCTCGCTCTTTTGTTGCGGCGCCCGACGTGGTGCGTCGGGTGCATGTTCTTGGGGAGCGGCGGGACGGTGAGACGGTCGCGGACTGTGATCGGAACCATCGTCTTCTCCCCGCATTGTGCGTGGTATGTTATGCCGAGTGACTCGAGGATGCGCCTGCCCGTCTTGGACTTGGACAGTCGCTCGTATTGTGCGATGTTGTGCGCCTCGATCAGTTCGCCCAGGGTGTTCTGCAGGCCCAGCTCGAAGAACGTGTCCGTGCTCGCATTTACAGGGATGCCGACCGCCCTCTTGAACGCAGTAACCTTTTTTCACAAAACGTGGCTTTCGCGACCGCCGATTGATTGACATTACAATGAGAAATGTTGCATAAAGAAATACTTTTCTGCTATGATTTGGCTTCTTCGTGAACAAACTCCACCGTGAGGAAAAGGACTTTTGCGAGACATCCTTACGTTCGTCTTTAACCCTTTGACACGCTGCGTACGCAATTGTGTACACCACTTGTTTTTGCAATTTGTAACGACTATGGGCTAAGAGAGAGCAAGATACCTTATTATTTGGATGAAATGAACCTCCTGCATAATAAATTTGTCTTCATTTAACTTCTTTTGCAGTGTACTGGGTGTATATGATCAGTTTGCTGAAGGCACTACACTGATCGACGAGTCATTCGACGTGCCCCTTCCCGCGATCCACGTCAAAAGTATTTTTTTTTTGCTCCAAATAAAGATAGCCGAAAATGAATTAGCACTATATTTCTGGCGCAAGATTTCATTGTATTAATGCAAAAATGGAGCATGAATTACTTTACAATAAACAGATATTTAATTACAATTGAATTAGAATTAATTACTATAACGCTAATAAATTAACGCATTATGGCACTTTTTTGTTGCAATAGAATATTGAGTGCCTTGAAATAACGTTGTATCGATTTAACGCATTTAAAATTAGTTCTTCATAGGTGAAGTCTGAAGGGACACTAAAGGCAAATAAAAATTTATGTCAGAGTGAAGGGTCATTGGTTGACAACGTCTAAAACATCAATATTATCAATAGCAGTGCTTTTGTAAACAAGAAGTTAAGATAAATGTAGGAATATGCTTTACCAGTGGGACGTTTTGGAACGAGCCCGATGACGTCCGGATTCCCGAGCACAAATCATCACTAGTATTCAAGGTACTTGTGATTAAAAAAAAAGAGCATTCCGAGCATTGCAAGGCGTAATAAAATGCTGTTCGTGCGTTTCTGTTTGGTTCAATGAAAAAAAAAGACTGACGTTACAGTGGAGAACGGCGCGGGCTGTGTAAAAGTTCCGTTTTCGCAGGGTAGCGTTCCGCTCACGCGGTCGCGTCTCAGTGGTATTTTGTTATCGCGTATTGCTGCGCGTGCCTTGCACTCTCGTGAAAGTCGCTCTAACGGAAAGTTCGACAAAATGCCGTGTTCATGTGATGTTGTGTAACGTGCCCTTCAGAGCACAAGCCACAGCATCGGCTGCCGGGCAGTAAAGGCGGGTAACATTGGGCAAGGCAACTGCTACGTCAGGAGGCCTTTTCAGGCACGCGATTTTAAGTGCGCTAACGCTGTACGGACCCCTAAAACGTGATGTTCATTCAAAATAAGCGTTTCCTTGCACGAACAAGCACTACAAGGTTTCTGGAACGATTATTTCAACAATCAACGTCAACTTAACATTTGTCTTTAGTGTCCCTTTAAAGACTGCGCAGGCATAACTTTATATGCAGAATAATGACTTTATGAAAAGTTACCTTAATATTTCAGTTTAACGTTCTTTCATTTGAGATATAGCCTTAGGACCGATTCCTTGTGGTTGAGCAGTTCACTTTGTTCTCAGATAGTTAACCGATTGGGTGAAATCGATTTTACATCAAGCGCAGAGTTCACTTTCTTCGTTCAGTGCGGAAAGCCATTACAATTACTGAGACTGAAAAAGAAAGAAAAGCAAGAAAGAAACAAAAAAAGAAAGTGAATATAACGCGTTTCGTGGTAGAAACGACTGCCCACCGCGAACACTCGCAATGTAGTTTTTATTCTCACGTCTGCATTTATTTTCCCGCAGTGCCGAGTGCTTGAATCTTACTTCCCCAAACAAAATTGGAGCTCTGATTACAGCGAAAGGAAACTAACTAAAACTGAGTTAACGAGTATGAATGATACTTGACAAAGGCAGCGATCGAAGGGGAAGGCGATATCTCGTTTCGTCCGGTTAATACACACTGTTAGGTGGTCTCAGAACATGTTCTGCTTTATTGAACTTCCATCAGGCATGCCGTCTTAATTTTGAACGCATAGAGCATTGCCGTTTTATACTTTTATTGCAATACCAATTATAGGGACACTCTCGGCTGGTTCTTGCCGTCGCCGTCATGCCCCGGATATGCATATATAAATAAAAGCCACAAAGAAAATAACTCAGAAGAAGAAATTTCGAAGCGCGCCACCGGGATTCTAACCTTCGACCCCTCGCTCTGCAGCGCGCTGCTTTAAACAACTCGGCCATGCGCCGCCGGCTCCTTAGCATACCAACGGCGAGCTATTTTACACACTATTTAACGCTAACGGCACGCAGAGCTCGGAGGTGCTTCAGTATGTGTAGTATCACCCGCGAGATTGCCCGAAGGGCACGCTTTAAAGCAACGCTCCTACAGTTTCCTTCAGACGCGCACTAAAAAGTGGCCCACTTCTGTGCCCAATGACGATGTGGAACGCCGAGAAAACGATGCGTCGAACGCCACCGCGCGGCAGCAGACGCGGAGGGGTCACTGCACTCCACGTGTCGCAGTTTTAAACAAAAGGATGATGATGAGGAAATCAACTTTTAATTTGCCGAAACAGTGTTCCCGAGCTCGTAAGCTCGGGGTCACCCTAGGTGGGAGGATCCCTCAGTCCAGGAATCCTCTGGCCGCGATCGCCTCCCGGGCCCTGGCAACGAGTCCTCGTTGGTCGTCTAGGTCCTGTGCAGAGATCTTGGCCTCCCACGTCTCGGCGAAGAGGTTGATGCGGGCGGTCGTTGCGGGCTTGCTATCGGCATCTTGGTGGCTCCTCGGGCACTCGAGTATTAGGTGTGCTAGTGTGTCGGGAACGTCGCATATCGGGCAGTGGTGTCTAAGAGCATTGGGTTGTAGCGCGTTGCTCAAACACAAAGAAGCAACAACCGTAACAGTTAGTTCGCGCTCGTCCTGTGGGTACCTGTGTGTTCTTTTTGAGTGTCCTTCCTTGCGTTTGAGCAGTGCGCTGCAAGTGTCGAGCTGTGACTGTTGTTAGTCCGCTGTCGTCTTGTGTGTGTTCTTTTCGCCAGTCCTTTGCGTCCGAGCGGCGCGTTGCAAGTATCGAGCTGCTTGCCGTTCTTCGTGTGATATTCTAATTTGTTGCTATCGCATTCAATTCTTCGCAGTTGCGGCGAAACTGTGACTTATAAATGTCAGCTAGCGTTCTGATACACAATGCAACAGAATGCCAGGTTGGCCTGCAATGGTGTTGAGAAATCTATATATAGGAGCCACCCTGTTTTTATGGTTCGACTTCAATTTCAGCTCCGTTTCGAATAGTTTTGAAGTGTGTATAAAATAGTTTAATGTTCAGTACTTTTCATATTGCCGCTTACAGCGACAAGAACTTTGTGAAGCTACTGATTGTATTGCCGCGAGCAGCGCCTTCTGGTTTGTTCTTTTGCTTATTAAGTTACCAGCGTCTGGCAGCCGGAGTTCTTATCCGTGTTCGAAGCGAAGCCCGTGTTTCACTCTCTCTCTCTCTCTTTTGTAGCTCACCCAGGGTATCTTGCTTTGATAGGGCGAGTGCTTCGCTTATCGCTGTAATTCGATGGCATCAAAAAATAATAACGCCGAGACACAAAAGGCCCGCAGCAGAAACGCCGCGGCACTCTCTTCCCGCCGACGCTCGCCTGCGTACGTTGCCATTTTGTTGACTGTTTCTTCGCCGCATTCGTTTTTCCTTTGAGTTGACTGCGGAGCGCAAGTTTGCTCCAATAAACCTAATTTTCTGAACGAACATTGCATCGTTGTTGCCTACGTGACATCTGGTCGAGGTGCTGGGTACATGAACCCTAAACCCTCTGCAAGTCGTCGGGCAAGTCCAACTCGTACCAGCCGCCGACAGCAAGGTCTTCAGCCGGAGTTTGGGCTGCTTCCGGAAAAAGTGAAGAAAGAAGACGTCGTGGCCACAGCCATGAACAACGCTGCCACCATGACCAACACCGCCAATCCTCCCGTAGTTCTTCAGCAACCGAGGGAGCCGCCACCATTTCACGGGTCACCTTCGGAGGATCCCGAAGATTGGCTGGAACAAGTTGAACGGGTCAAGCTGTTCAACCGCTGGGACGACGAGGAGACACTGAGGCACGTGTTTTTCTACCTCGCAGACTCAGCTCGAACTTGGTTCGAAAACCATGAGAGCTCCATAGAGTCCTGGCAGGGATTTAGGACGCAATTTTTAGCGACGTTCACCACGGTTGTGCGGAAGGAGCGGGCCGAGGTCTTGCTGCAGACGCGCACGCAACACCCCAACGAAGGTGTAGTCGTGTTTGTAGAAGAGATGAAAAAGCTCTTCAGGCGAGCTGACCCTGAAATGGCCGAAGAAAAGAAGTTACGCTTCTTAATGCGTAGCGTCAAGGAAGAACTGTTTGCCGGGCTTGTGCGTAATCCGCCCAAAACCATTGCCGAATTCGTGGCCGAAGCCAGTACAATTGAGAAGGCCCTCGAAATTCGTGCCAAGCAGTATAACCGTCGCTGCGTCGACACGGCCAACATGAACTACATTGACGGGAACCAGATTCCGACGGATACACTACGCGAGACCATCCGCGCAGTAGTAAGGGAGGAACTGCGTAAACTTCTCCCAACGGCGCCGCAACCCCAAGTCGCTTCCCTAAGCGACGTTATCCGTGAAGAGGTGCAACAAGCACTGGGCACTTCTACGCTGCTGGAACCACCCCGTGAGCCGCAGGCTATGGCTTACGCCGCGGCTATTCGCGCCCCCCGCCCACCCGTACCTCGTCGCCAGGAGCCTCCATACCGCCGTTCTCCGTCGCCTGGCCGGTGGCCTGTGATGGAACACGCGACGCCAAGGAAAACCGACGTGTGGTGAACCCCGGACCGTCGACCGCTGTGTTACCACTGCGGAGAAGCCGGGCACGTCTACCGTCGCTGCTCCTACAGACAACTGGGCCTGCGAGGTTTCTCCGTCGATGCACCGCGCCCCTTGCCTGGTCAACGACCACGCGAGATCGACGAGTACCTTTCTCACACCAGCCGTGGACCAGCGCGCTTCAGCCGTTCACCGTCGCCCCATCCTTATGGATCAACGAACCGTGACTCCACACGCGGAAGGTCCCCCAGCCCAGGAAGGGGAAACTAAAGGCAGCAGCTTCGGGAGGTGAAGTTGCACTACGGCGAAAAAACGAAAATCCTCCAACGACGCACCGCCGCACCAAAGACCAAGATTCACGACGCGCCCATAGTCCGACGCTCCGATCTAAAGCCGATATGATGCCCCAACGCGGCGACAGCCACACGGCGCGGCGCCTACCCGACGTAACCAAGGCCGCAGTTAACAAGACGACGACGACGTCTACCCGCCGACCATCAACGCGAACCAGTCGTGATACGACGCCCCGCCAAACCCGAAACTCCAAAACGACTATTTCTGACGTACAGCTGTGCATCGACGGCTTTGACGTTGTCGCACTAATCGACACGGGCGCCGACTATTCAGTGATGAGCGGACCATTCGCGTCGAAACCTAAAAAAGTTATGACAAGTTGGGACGGTCCGCACATCCGCACTGCAGGAGGCCACCTCGTCACGCCTAGTGGAACCTGTACGTCGCGTATCACCATAAACGGCGCCACGTACCCTGCTGCGTTCGTCGTACTGCCTAACTGCTCGCGCGACGTAATACTAGGCATGGACTTTTTGACGGAGAATGGTGCCATTATCGATTTGCAAGCCAAGTCGATCAGTTTCTCCGCGGAACATGCCGTGACACCGAAACCAAGCACCAAACAACGTACTCCTCTAAGGGTTGCCGATGACCACATCACCCTACCTCCCCGTGCAAGCCTCATGATTGCCGTCTACTCTCAGGATGCTGCTCCGGACAGCGACGTAATCGTGGAGAACGACCACAGCTTGCTCCTGGACCGCGGTGTCTCCGTCGCAAGAGGTATTGTGTGTTTAAAGCAAGGAAAATCTCACGTCCTGATCACGAATTTCACCGAGGAATACCAGCACCTAAACAAGAGCGCTTCCATTGCGTTCTTCGAAGAAATTCAAGAAGAAAGTGACGTGATCGCCTTCGCCGACTTTCAGCGCGAATCGGACGACGCCTTCAAGTCTACTCACTTCTTCGACGTGAACCCGGCTCTACCGCAAGAAAAGCAGAACAGATTAAGGGCTTTGCTGCGCCGCTACAGCGAATGTTTCACGTCAACTTCCAAACTACGTCAGACACCCCTTACAAAGCACCGGATTATCACTGAAGACGGCGCCCGCCCAACGCGACAGTCACCTTACCGCGTGTCTGCGCATGAGCGCGAAGCAATCCGGGCACAAGTTAAACACATGCTCGCCGATGACATCATACAACCGTCGAAAAGTCCCTGGGCTGCCCCAGTGGTACTCATGAAGAAAAAAGACGGCACAATGAGGTTCTACGTCGACTACCGGCGACTGAACAAAATCACAAAAAAGACGTATACCCACTCCCACGAATCGACGACGCCCTAGACCACCTTTGCCATGCCAAGTACTTCTCTTCGATGGACCTGACAACCGGGTACTGGCAAATTGAAGTTGACGAAAGGGACCGCGAGAAGACAGCGTTTATAACGCCGGACGGACTCTACGAGTTCAAGGTAATGCCGTTTGGACTATGCACAGCGCCAGCAACATTTCAAAGAGTCATGGATACTGTACTGGCCGGCCTAAAATGGCACACCTGCCTCGTCTACCTCGACGACGTCGTCGTGTTTTCCCGGAATTTCGACGAACACCTCGTGCGGTTGCAGTCTGTGCTCGAAGCCATCCGTACGTCGGGGTTAACGCTAAAAATTGAGAAGTGCCGCTTCGCGTACGACAAACTGAAGTTTTTGGGCCACGTCATCAACGCCGAGGGAGTGCTGCCTGACCCAGCGAAAACTACAGCCATAGCCAACTTTCCAAGGCCGCAAGACAAAAAAGGCGTGCGAAGATTCCTCGGACTGTGCGCGTACTACAGGCGCTTCGTCGAAAACTTCGCAAAAATCACCGAACCGCTCACGCGCTTGACAAGAGACAACGTTTAGTTCGGCTGGGAGGAAACTCAGGAAAACGCATTCTGTGAACTGCAGAACCGCCTACAGAGCCCGCCTGTGCTTGCACATTTTAACGAATCTGCCGAAACAGAAATGCACACAGACGCAAGTGACGTAGGCTTGGGTGCTGTCCTTGCCCAAAAGCAGAACGGCCGCGAAAACGTAATCGCTTACGCCAGCCGCGGCCTATCGAAAACAGAAAGGAACTACTCGGCCTCGGAAAAAGAGTGTCTTGCCATAATATGGGCCATTTCAAAGTTTCGCCCGTACGTCTACGGCAGGCCATTTAAGGTGGTAACGAACCACCATGCACTGTGTTGGCTCGCAAATTTGAAGGATCCTTCCGGCCGACTGGGGCGATGGAACCTGCGCCTGCAGGAATACGACGTCACCATTGTTTACAAATCCGGCAGGAAACATTCTGACGCCGACTGCCTATCACGCGCTCCAGTCGAACCGGCGCCACAGGACTCCGATGAAGACGTGGCGTTCTTCGGCATCGTGACGGAAAGCGACCTGGCCGCCCAGCAGCGAGCTGACACCGAGTTGCGCGCCATGATCGACCATCTCGAAGGACACAACGTCGCCGTGCCAAGGGCTTTTAAACGCAACTCCGCTGCATTCTGCCTAAAAAAATCGGTGCTCGTGAAGAAGAACTTCGACCCTACAACGAGAACGAAGTACCTTCTCGTCATCCCCGCTGTCCTCCGCGACGAAATCTTGCAGGCGTGCCACGACGAACCAGCATCAGGGCACCTCGGCACGGCACGTACGCTCGGAAAGATCAAGACAAAGTACTACTGGCCCCGTCTCACATCCGACGTCACCCACTACGTCAGGAGCTGCCGTGACTGCCAGCGCCGGAAAACGCCGCCGACTAGACCCGCCGGACTTCTGCAGCCAATCACTGTACCATCGAGGCCCTTCCAACAGATTGGCATGGACCTTCTTGGCCCGTTCCCCACGTCACGAGCCGCGAACAAGTGGATTGTCGTAGCCACAGACTACATGACACGATACGCAGAGACTGCCGCGCTTCCCAGAGGGACTGCAGAGGAAGTCGCCAAATTTTTCATCCACCAAGTGGTGCTGCGACATGGAGCCCCTGAAGTCCTAATCACGGACCGTGGGACGGCGTTCACTGCAGAGCTTATGCAAGGAGTCTTGCGCTACAGCAACACGGATCACCGGAAGACCACGGCGTACCACCCCCAGACGAACGGACTCACCGAACGCCTTAATAAGACGATCGCGGATATGCTGTCTATGTACGTCGACGTTGAACATAAGACGTGGGACGCAGTTCTCCCATATGTCACTTTCGCGTACAACACAGCTATCCAAGAAACTACGCGAATGACTCCATTCGAGCTGGTCTACGGAAGACGGCCTACGACGATGCTCGACGCCATGCTACCGCACGTAGAAGACGACGACGTCAACGCCGACGTCCAGGGGTACCTGCAACGTGCGGAGGAAGCGCGCCAGCTTGCTCGAGTGCGTATAACGGACCAGCACCTAGTTGACGCGGGACGCTACAACCTCCGACGCCGGGACGCCGATTATCACCCTGGTGATCTTGTGTGGGTTTGGACTCCAATCCGATGTCGCGGACTCAGTGAGAAGGTCTTGCGACGATATTTTGGACCCTACAGAATTCAACGACGTCTTGGCCAACTAATCTACGAGGTTGTCCCCGATGGTGACTCCGGCACATCACGACGACGCACGCGACCCGAAGTCGTTCACGTGGTCCGTCTCAAACCATACTACGCGAGATGACAGACTCTTTTTTTTGTACTACCATTTCATTATTAGCATCGGGTCGATGCCTCTTAGAGGGGGGGCAATGCCGCGAGCAGCGCCTTCTGGTTTGCTCTTTTGCTTATTAAGTTGCCAGCGTCTGGCAGCCGGAGTTCTTATCCGTGTTCGAAGCGAAGCCCGTGTTTCACTCTCTCTCTCTCTTTTGTAGCTCACCCAGGGTATCTTGCTTTGATAGGGCGAGTGCTTCGCTTATCGCTGTAATTCGATGGCATCAAAAAAAAAATAACGCCGAGACACAAAATGCCCGCAGCAGAAACGCCGCGGCACTCTCTTCCCGCCGACGCTCGCCTACGTACGTTGCCATTTTGTTGGCTGTTTCTTCGCCGCATTCGTTTTTCCTTTGAGTTGACTGCGGAGCGCAAGTTTGCTCAAATAAACCTAATTTTCTGAACGAACATTGCATCGTTGTTGCCTACGTGACAGTATGATGTGCCACTGTCCCTACTACTGCAGAGGCTTGATAATATCGAGGCATTTCGCAGGATAGCAACAGACTGATGACGATCTCAAAGTGCCCACTCATCGTATGCTGTTTGGATATGGCCTAGAAACACTCGTTCTCCAGAATCGAGAAGAGGTTGTATCCGTTGTAACATCTTGTGGAAAATATCTCTGTCAAGCGCCGCAATATGCGAACAGTATCGGGTGACCCTGCCTTGACATTTAAACATACCGGATAGAGTGCCATTATCAAAACCTTTATCAGATGGCGGAACCCTCTTCTCTGTTGATTGCCTGTACGTTACGACTTAATCTATTGTGTCCCCTCAATTCACCTGAATAGCAAATTATGAAATACTGGTCCTATGTATGTCGGTTGTCCTTCAGCGATTCAAGCATGTCAAGGCCTCACAGTGCACCTTAGCATAAAAATATAACACTGGGGCGTAAAGAAATCCTGCCAAGAACAAAGCCACAGCCACATGTGTATAATACTCACGGAAGGGTTTCATGTAAAAGCGTTCGTAAGTCATGATGCAGTTACCGTTACGCCAGTAGGATCTACACTAATACAGTCATTAACGGGCTCAGGAGGGTTTTATGGACCAATATTACGTTAACCTGCTTTTGTATATTACAACATAATACATGCAATACATGAACAGGTAAATGCACACGACGGACACAGTGGCGCCTAGTGTGCTGTGTTATTTTGTTCTTGTGTCCGTCTCTCTTGCGCTGCAGCCTGAAATATTCTTCACGAAACACGAACGGCTTTATAAGGCGGGAAAATTTAGCCGTGACATAGATTACGGTGGCAACGAATCAAAAACAAACAGAATAAGAAAGGATGATAGAAGTCACGTGCCCTTAGCAACCTGCTGCCTCATCTGACTAACTAGAGGAATACAATATAACACCCTTGCCCTGGAACAAATCAGCAACACTAAAGAAGCACGCTTTCGATAGTTTTTGCTTGCAACGTGCCAAAAAACGAATCAGCATAGAGAGTGAGAGCCACTCTTCGTGAGTTTTAGGGGCGAAGCTCCTTAAGGCGGCACCCGTTCGTCCCTCGTAGTCGTAGTCGTAGTGCGTAACCAGTCTTACGCTTTGACCTCCAAGGTGGTGCCGGTGGGAGATTTTTCCTGTGCGTTGTTGAACAATAAAAAATTCGCAGCGTTAGCTAAAAGCCGAATTCTTCTGTCTCTCATTCCCATTAGCAGCCATTCTTTACCTCCAAGGTAGTGCCTGGTGAGATTTCTCCTGTGCGTGACTAACAATAAAAATTTTGTTCAAAACGCGTTGATTGATGAAATAAACCAACGAAAGACGCCAGATGTTTTGTAAAAGCAAAACGAAAGAACGCCAGATGTTTCTAAAGCAAAACGAAAAGACGCCAGCTGCTTAACGAAAGACGCCAGATGTTTTCTAAAGCAATGGTTTTCTAAACAATGAAAATTCACAGCGTGCATGTAAAATTAAAGTGAGCTGCAAGTCGTCATAACTCATCGAACCTTTAGTATAAACGCGCCCGATCTCACATCGGTGATGATGTACTGGGCAGAATTCACGGAAGATTCACGGTTTACCGATGAACCTCCGCAGCTTCGCCCACTCATCATCATTCACTCCGTGGATATGCTGTGATTTTTTTATGTGTCGGCCTTCGGGCGCTTCTCGCGCGTCGTGCTTGTTACAACCAAGTGCCGACTCGATAGATCCTTTACGTTATAACTGCTTGCACGGGCTTCACCTTGGCGGGGGCCCGGCCCCTTATCAGTAAACTAATAACCCCCCTCCGCACCATCGGGAATTTATGGTCTGCGCCGTAAGACCGCTTCTATCCACTGCTAAGAATCGGAGGTCTTTCGTTGTCAAGTGTATTTGCTTTTAGATGCGAAGTATCTTATGGCGGAGTTCAATCCGGTAGTGGTGGTGCTGGTGGTGGTGTGCGGCGTGACCACCCTTACTGCGCATGCGCATACCCTCTCCCCTCCTCCTCTCCACTTCCCCTCTAACCTTTCCCCTCTCCACTTTCTCTCTCCCCTCCCTCTTTCCACTCTTCCTCTGAAACGCGGGCTAGACATGCCGAAATTCTCTCCTGCGCAACGCCGCGATGAGCACCAGCGCATGCGCGTCCCCTCCCCCTCTCTCTCCTCTCCTACGCTGCCCCCCTCTCGCACGCCTCCCGACTGCGTTCCCCGCTCGCCCTGTGAGAATTAACGGCTAGTCTTGAGGGAAGACAAGACGAGCGTAGCGTTCCTCTTCGCGTTCCACGACGGGAGGTCGGTAGCATGCCCAAAGAACGCCAACGGAACGCGATCATGCAAGTGCTCCGGCTTCGCATCGCCTCATGGTCTCCTTTAGCGGGAAATGGTGTAATTTTCTTGATGTTCGTAAATAGCCGGCTTCCCGAAGATGTTCCGCGTTGATTAGTTCTTACAAACACCTTACAACCTCTTTTTCTTGTTTGCGTACCTTCTGTTCACTTTTTTGTTCTTTTTTTATATTATTCATTGTATTAGCTTCCTTGCGTAATCACGCACCTCACGTCAATCTTTCTTTGCAGGCCATGACGGTTAGGCGCCAGCCGGACAAGTAAAAAGAAAGATTTATTCTAGTGATTTCTTGAAGGGAATAAAATTAGTATATCTTGCCCTTGAGATGCAATGCTAAAGAGACAGGCACCTGAAGGGCACCTCGGTAGTTCTTGATTTTGCTATTTTTTCTGAGTTTTGAAAAGGTTTCAGTAGGTGTTTTTTTTTTGCCAAGTTATATAAAGTGTTGAGACTTTAATCATATTACGAAGGTCATCGAGGTTCTGCTATGTAATGCTTTATTTATCGCTAACTTATGTCACGCCAGGTTAGCCAAGTCAGTTGCAAATCGAGTCAGACCACATTTATTTATGTACAACTATGTACAACTAGTAGGAGTAGTCGTCGAGGTCGTCCGCTTCATCATCGTCAGATCTGGTCGGTGCGAAAAGCAAGACTTCGACCAGCTCATCTTCCCATCGCATCGCATCGCAGTTCGGACTCGATTTCTGTCTCGATCGGCGTAGTCAAGGTCTTAGGCTCGGCGCCGTCGTTTCTCCGCTTCAACGGCTCCATGTTCAGGATAGGCATTGAACTAATGTCCTTTTAGGGGCGAAGCTCCTTAAAGCGGCACCCGTTCGCCCCCGTCGTAGTGCGTAACCAGTCTTAACGCTAGTACCAGATCTTGACCTCCAAGGTAGGGCCGGTGGGAGATTTCTCCTGTGCGTTGTTGAACAATAAAAAATTCGCAGCGTGCGCGTTAACTAAAAGCCGACTTCTTCTGTCTCTCGTTCCCCATTAGCAGCCATATGTTCCAGTAGGAAACGTTAGTAGAAGTGTAAGTGTTAGCTAAAAGCCGACTTCTTCTGTCTCTCATTCACCATTAGCAGCCATTGTTTACCTCCAAGGTAGTGCCTGGTGAGATTTCTCCTGTGCGTGATTAAGCAATAAAAATTCACAGCGTACATGTAAAATTAAAGTGAGCTGCAAGTCGCCATGACTCTCATCGACCCTTTAGTATAAACCGGCCCGATCTCACGTCGTTGATGATGTACTGGGCGTGAAGCTGCGCGACGCCGCCGCCAAGATCCTGCCGTACGAGAGCTTCGCCCCACTCATCATCATTCACCCCGTGGATATGCTGTGGAATTTTTTAAAGCGAAGCGCGGACAGGCTATTGAAGACAAGTAACGATTAAGGCAAAAGAATAGTAGGAAACAAACGGTACACTATTGGCCCGGCCGCTACGTTAAAAAATAATAATAAAAATAAAGATGGTGCGGCCTGTTGCTTCGCGTCGCCGTCAATGGGAGTGCGCGTCGTGGCTGAGTTGACAGTTGCGGTCGCTGTCTTTGGTGAGGACGTCACTGTTCGGGGACTAAGGTGGACGCCGGTTGGTGCCACATTGTGATTGCCTCGGGATTTATGCTTTTTCGCGTGCTTTTTCGTGTAATCGTGTGAGTGAGCGAGTTTGCCTAGAGATTCCCGTGCTTGAGTTTTTCTCTTTTTATTTTGTGCGCGTGCCATGACCACTGCAGCGAGTGAAGCGACCACACCATCGCAATGCCCATAAAAAACTCTGGCAACAGAGTGGAATCGTGATAGCGGAAAAGTAGATTTCGAGGGAAACGGCACCCGGTACCTTCGGGCGCCCTCTTCAAATACGTGCCTGCGTCACTCACTGCTTCCTCTTGAAGAGAGACGTGAATATACTGACAACAATTCGTAATAATATGCAGTTCTTTTTCATTTCTGGTGAGCTGCGTTACCTGCATGGTAAACAGGATATAAATATTTCCTGTAGATTTAAGTTAGCGTACCGATGTGTTCCCGCGAAGTTAATAAAGATAGCGATCGAATGTTTCAGGCAGAACCTCTCGATGGAAATGCGTTACCTGCGCACGAACTGCTCGACTGGGTCACGCCAGAAACCGCCACGTAGAGTATTGAGGCCCATTCTACATAAGATTACTACACCTATTGCAATATTTTCACATTTGTGGCGTAATCGTCATTTCCAATGACGCCTTAAATATTCCACCTGTCATGTATAACTATAAAACGCAATATTTACGGCCTGACTAGAGTCAGTGTCGCGCGTACCAACGCAGTCGTGGAAGCGCTTCTCCGTCATCAACTGTCTCCGAGCAATGGCTCCACAGCGGGCGCATGGAGAACTAGGCCTGAGACGCCGTTTCGGCCTCACGCAGCAGGTCACACTTTTCTTTTTTTTTTATGCAGCGGCCGTGGCACAGTCTTGGTTGCAGAGAATACAAAATGCAAACGGAAGTCAAACATTATACAAGGCTAACGATAATGCATCAGGATACCAATAAGACTGACAAACACATGATTGTAAGAAAGACAAAAAGTACACGGAAATCAAACATTACACAAGGTTAAAGACGACATATACAAATTATAGATCAATATAAACGTCTGTAAACAGCCAAGAATGCATTTCTAGATGCCACCACAGAGTGAGGCAGAACTTCGGGATACAAGAATCTCGCTTAAAACACGCTGGCTTCTCGGATCTAATACGCTGTACAAATCACTGCAGCTGTCAGCATCTCGAGTTGAACCAGGCTCAACCACTAAGCCAGATAATTTAGCGGCAATACCATATGTGTATGGGTTTTCCCATCGCCTTAGAAGACTACGAAGGATTTTATGTAAATTTTATTTTTTCCGTTCGAAAAGAAGTTTTACACACTGAGAAAAAGAAGGAGTATGTGTTACTCTTTTCTGTAAGTTCTGACTTGGCCATGTGTATCACTCTTTTTAAAGAGACACTTTGACTCTCTTTTGGGTCTCACTGCTCTCCTACGAGAGTATAATGACCTTTAAAGAGGGTCCCCCTGAATCTTTAATGAGGGTCATATACGTGCCAAGTCCGGACTCGCAGAAAAGAGTCAAAGGACTTTTCTTTTGTCTCTTAGAGTCTAGAAGCCTATCTTGCTTTTGCCTATTCTATCCTGCCTATCCTGCTCTTTGCTTTGTCACTATCCCGTTCAAGAGTGAGTGAGTGAGTGGGTAAAAACTTTATTGAACATGTCCGGCGTCATTGAGCGGGGTGGGGCTACACGCACCCCGGCTTAGGTGGCGGCCTCGAGTGCCCGGCACGCCTGTTCAAGATCCTTCTTTCTTTTGTTCCTGTCATCTCGTTAAGGTGTAAGCCACATATGGTTGTCACGAAGCTATCTGTATAGCTTTATTTTATGAAGGTAACAGTCCAGGACGACCCCAGCTTGCACGAGATCGTTTACGCAGTTTCCTACGAGCGCCCAAGATGGTGCTACGATTGCAAAGGTTGGTGAATCGGTGCCAGTGAAGAGTTGGCGTCCACGGCGCACGGCGGCGGCGACCACGAGAGGGCCGCTAGCTTTGTCTGGTAGAGCACGAGTGTGTAAGTGACCACGACGCCGACCATCTGCAACAGGAATATCGGTGTTTGTATGAAGAAGGAAACAGCAAATCGCATGGCCATTCTAGGGCATTGCGTTCTTCAAACGAAGATGGCGCTTTGCCCTAAAGGTATAAAAATCTGGAAATAAGCGCGCAAAAAAAAATTGAAAGTAAAAGAAAAGAAAAAAAAGCTTGCCCTGTTGGGATCTGAACCCACGTCCACGTGTTACACATGCCCACTTTCCGATATATGCATAGCCATGCGCAAGGAGAAGCCCTCCCCCCCCCCCCCTAAATTACATAAAAGGGGGCACCAATTCATAATTTACTCCGTCGGACCTTTCACGTCATATGCGACCCGCCGTGGTGGTCTAGTGGTTATGGCGCTTGACTGCTGACCCGTTGGTCGCGGAATCGAATCTCGGCCACGGCGGTGCTAGAGGCTACTGTACTTCGAGGTAGGTGCACGTTAGAGAACACCAGACGGTCAAAATTTCAGGAGCCCTCCACTAACGCGTCCCTCATTATCACACCGTGGTTTTGGGACGTAATACTCCAACAATTATTGTTTTTGAATGCGCAGGGTTATGGATATGTACGCATGATTTTTGACAATAATGGCCACCAAGGACCCCTGA
Organism: Rhipicephalus sanguineus; assembly: GCF_013339695.2. Taxonomy (NCBI): domain Eukaryota; kingdom Metazoa; phylum Arthropoda; class Arachnida; order Ixodida; family Ixodidae; genus Rhipicephalus; species Rhipicephalus sanguineus. The sequence continues at coordinate 150,326,974 of NC_051178.1, read as the reverse complement.
TGTTGCATTTAAGGGCTGCCCACCTTTACCCCGCATAGCCGGAGACCAATGGCAGGCCTTCCTGAGAAGCACGTCATCGCTTCATTTTCATTTTCGCATCCATTGCGGAGCTCGTTTTCTTTCGAGCGCGACCAATGGTAGAAGGGGGGGGCTGAGGTGAAACTTGCCCCCCCCCCTTATGGAGACCCCTGCGCACACCTATGGATATAATATATATATATATATATATATATATATATATATATATATATATATATATTTCGCAATGATGATAAAGAAATTGCGTAGTTATGTAAGCTCATACATGAACGGCGGCACTATACACAATTCGTCAGGGAACATCAACCCCGAATACGATAGGAGGGTATATGGTGTCGTTTTTATTGGTTGACGAAAACAGCGATACATGAATCTGAGTGGGCCCCAATTTAAACTGAGTACGTGATCGAGCCATACAATGTCCCTAATGCGCATGCAAGCACTTGCAAGCTTGTGCTCAGTAGCGCGAAGGTGCGCATATAAGTTATTCCAAAAGCATTTAAGAATATAGCGTCTTGCATCATACCGGTCTGAATATTGGTGATTCAACATTGAAGAAGCCGCAGGCGTTGAAGGTGAACGTCTCTTCCTTGAAAATCAGCACCAGCGAAAAGACCTGAAAATTGTGCGCGCAGGTTGGCAGTCGTCATCATCATCAACACGGCACCATTGTGAGCTTGTTCTATGCCCACTGCAGCACGAAGGGCTGTCCCAACTATCTTGTACCAGCTGATTCCTCTTCATCCCTGCGAACTTCTTAATCTAGTCGCTCCGACTCAATCGCTACCGTCCTCTGCTGCGTTTCCCATTCCTTGTTAACCATTCTGTTGCTCTAAATGAGCATAGGTTATCTGTCCTGCGCATTACGCGGCCGGTACAGGTTCATTTCTTTCGCTTAATGACATCTATAGAATACTAGAATATCGGCTACCGCTGCTTCTTCTCCGAGACATTCTGCCGCCTTCCTATCTTTTAAAGGGGCCTGCAATACCTTTCCGAGTAATCATCGAATGGCTTCATTGAAGGTGCTTATCGCCTCACGAATTAACCGCCGCAAAAATTTTTAGAATTCGTCAAGTAGGAGCGGAAAGACACGGATTTGTCCCATGCTTTGAGCGTTTTCTCTCTTCGTACCAGTGACCGCGCTGAAACTACGCAGTAAAAAAAAAGAGGATGGGGGGGAGATGACAAGTGGGTAAGAAGCTACGTCCGTTTGTCAGAGCGCGTCATGGCCTTGAGCACTTTCTTTTCTGTTTTATCTTTTCTAACGCACGGCTTACTTTCAGTGTGATCGGGAGCGCGCGCGGGGGCACGTAGCGGCATGCCCCGCCGGTCGCGGTAACTATGCAGCTCACGATGCCCAGCACACCACCAACGCACGTAAGGACACAAACACAGGCTGCCGGAGGCATCGCGGCAAGACATCTATATCATGCCTCTTCCTCGAAATATGAACCCCACCTTCCATGCAGACAGACGTAAAGCCAGAGCCAAAGTCCATGACAAATACTCAGATCACGAAGACGGCTTTTTCGTGGACACCGCCCGGTCACACACAGGGTGGCGGTGGCGGTAGTAAACCAGGGGCAATGTGCCGACTGTGTATCTACCGCACGGGATGACGTTACAAGCATGGAAAAGGTCGGTATCTCCCTCGCGCTCAGAAACCCAGAGGCTACCTTCGTCCTTACGGGCTCAATGACGGCCTATCGCAACAACCATTAGGCGAAAAATTTGCCCTCTTGCACACAGGATACTTACACAAGCAGCATAAGACAGAACTGCGCGAGACTGGAAACAAGTTATATGGATACCCGGCCACTGTGGAGTCAGAGGCAATGAGCCAGCTCATGCCTCCGCCTGACCTCTCCTACCCCGGGACTCAAATTTCAGTGCAGGGAATCGGGCCCTCCCAGACCAGTCGACCCACCTCACCACATGCATTGAAATACTACAAAACCAAAGGCTTGCGCGGAGGAAATATGCTCCTCCACATCCAACGATACGAGAAACAGCGCGACACACGGGACAGTGAAAGAGACGGACCAAGCGCTGACTTACAACCAAGGTTTTATTCCGTACATGGGGGTATATATAGCACATGCACCGTGAAAGGAAGGAGAGGAGAACAGTGACGTGGAATTTTGTTCACGAATTCTATGAAAGCTTCTGAAAAAAAATAATAAAACCATCATCCACTAGACAGATAGGCAATTTCCCTGGTGAGGAGCGCTAACGAAGGCACGCTCACGCACATATCACCTTTTTTGTCAATGCAAAATGCCTCATAAATCTCACGTGCTCGTTGATCCCTGTATCGCCGAAGTATCTTACATTGATCGAACATTGCATGACAGCCGCATACGGAGCTGTGCGCAGCTAGGTGGCTGCCCACAGAACCCCGCATTAGATTGCGATGTTCCCTGAGGCGGTCATTAACACACCGACCAGTTTGGCCGATGTAGCAGCGACCGCATGAGAGGGGGATTTCGTATACCGCGTTATGACAGCATTCAACAAACTTTTTGGCGTGTTTCTTGTCACACACGCGAGGCCCTCTGTCTTCTCTGTTCACCTTATTGCACATACCAGAGAACTTATTTGTTCACCTCTGTTCTTCTCTGTTCACCTTATTGCACATACCAGAGAACGCGGTATACGAAATTCCCCTCTCATGCGGTCGCTGCTACATCGGCCAAACTGGTCGGTGTGTTAATGACCGCCTCAGGGAACATCGCAATCTAATGCGGGGTTCTGTGGGCAGCCACCTAGCTGCGCACAGCTCCGTATGCGGCTGTCATGCAATGTTCGATCAATGTAAGATACTTCGGCGATACAGGGATCAACGAGCACGTGAGATTTATGAGGCATTTTGCATTGACAAAAAAGGTGATATGTGCGTGAGCGTGCCTTCGTTAGCGCTCCTCACCAGGGAAATTGCCTATCTGTCTAGTGGATGATGGTTTTATTATTTTTTTCAGAAGCTTTCATAGAATTCGTGAACAAAGTTCCACGTCACTGTTCTCCTCTCCTTCCTTTCACGGTGCATGTGCTATATATACCCCCATGTACGGAATAAAACCTTGGTTGTAAGTCAGCGCTTGGTCCGTCTCTTTCACTGTCCCGTGTGTCGCGCTGTTTCTCGTATCGTTGAACATGTACCAACCGGCCCAAATACGCACCTTATCCCTCCACATCGTCAACTCAGTAAGGCTGCACAGGTATACCCTGGGGCCATTTACAAACGTTATCATAACCCAACCCACACGTACTCTCCAAAGTCGACCCTAGTAAGTACTCCTCACCAACATGCAGGATGTGCAACACTAACGTAGCTACAGTCCACCACATGGCATGGGAGTGCCAGAGCAATACATCGAAAACAGACGTCTTTAATGATTTCAGTAGAGATGGGTGTGAGGCGGCACTGTCCAGCCCGGACCGGGGGGTCCAAGAGGCCCTGGTGGCCCGCGCAAGGACCGGCGCTCAAGCCAGTGGGGTCCCGGACTAGGGACGCCACCCATTCATCAATAGATATGTATAATAAAAGTTTTACAACCAACCAACCAAATTAGCGAATGGCCGCGGACTTTCTGTTTATGGCGTGGTCATCTGGGTACATGGCATCATTTGTCGGGAGAAGGGCGAGCGATTTCTACCTGACTGCTAATTAATTGTAAGTTCCAGGCCGCGTGCTGTGCTATAATGTTTTGCGCACATGTTCCCAGGAGCCTCGACAGTACTGTTTTCTGGCCATGTTGAAAAAGTGCTGCAGGGCCCTTTTAAGGATACGCCCACAATTTCCGTTCCATAGCGCGCTGCATGGTCTTTAACTTTTTCTCGAGTTTCTTTGTTATTTTTTCGAGTTTAAGCTACAATTTGTTATAACTAGTTGCATGCAATGATTGCACACATTTCCCTTAAGAAACAGTGGCAGATTGCCTGTCATTATTTGGGAATGCCTGCCGTTAAGCTCAAGGCCATCGTTATTGTTTGGTGAATTTTGTTTTGCTGTGTAGGCTCTCCTCCAAGTAATGTACCTATAGGTATGCATTGTCTTTTGTTGGCTACCAACCGTGAACTCTTTCTCTTTCCTCAGGCTGTTAAACATTACCGCCTTCAGCACACTGAAAGTTAAACCTACCTTAATACTTTCTCGCTTTATGCCTTCAACACACACACACACACACACACACACACACACACACACACACACACACACCACACACACACCACACACACACACACACACACACACACACACACACACCACACACACACACACACACACACACACCACACACACACCACACACACACACACACACACACACACACACACACACACACACACACACACCACACACACACACACACACACCACACACACACACACACACACCACACACACACACCACACACACACACACACACACACACACACAACACACACACACACACACACACACACACACACACACACACACACACACACACACACACACACACACACACACACACACACACACACACACACACACACACACACACACACACACACACACACACACACACACACACACACACACACACCACACACACACACACACACACACACACACACACACAACACAACACACACACACACACACACACACACACACACACACACACACACACACACACACACACACACACACACACACACACACACATATTCTGCTGTTTTCGGAGATGTCTCCGGGTTTATCTCGATGATTTGGGGTTCTTTACCAAGCACCTGTGTGTAAGTATTCGAGCGTTATTTCATTCTGTCCTCATAGGAATGCGGCATCCGCGGGCCCATGCATCAAACCCGCGACACCACGCTTATGCAAGGAACACGGAAAAAATAAATCGATAGGTGCACATCATCCGAGCTAAACTTTCTTTCCTGATAACAGTTATATTCTGAATGTGCTCAGCTGCAAGAACATTACTGCTCACATTGCCAAGAGTACTTGCTGCAGCAACTATAGGTGCGCTCGTGTGCGCAGTGTCTCCTATGTATGCCTGCTAAACGTCGAAGGAGTTGTGTTGGTTGTGACAAATGATAGGTATAGGAGCGTGGCAGGAATTCAACACACGTGAAATTTGTATTGTTACCGTTTTATACCCATCATTTTCAAGTACGGGAACGGACACTGTAATCTGCTTTTTCATCCTCGTCACTCTGAACGATGGGACGTCGTGAAAATTATTTGCCCGCACTTGATATGGGCGACGACATAAACCCCTCACCTCTTTTTGAAACGCTTTGTCGACGCCGGCTTTAATCCACGTCAATAGAGACTGCTTCAGCTTTCCCGCCTGGAAATGAAAAGGACCGGTTTGAAGAACAATGAACAATACGCGTGACGTATCCATGGCTGGGAATGTGAACAATCCGCGCAAACAAATTGCACTGCATGCGAAATAAGTCGTCCTTACTCCAAAGAAAATTTGAAAAATTCCCTCACCTGCTCAGTCACATTTTGGGCGTAGCTCGTTGCCACGGCCAATGTGAGCGTGGTGTGAACCACATGTCCAACAGCCATTGCCTTCGAAACGTACCCAAGATGGATTTCGGTCGTGACCATGAAGAACATCATTGTACACGTGTTGGTCATCACTGCGGCGAAAGTTACGAGAAGGGGAACGGACAAAAATTTGTCCGCTGTCAGGAAAAGTTGCCTCAGTCTCTGAAAAGTGAGGCGGGCCTCGCAGAGAAACTCTGCGCTCTGAATCCTGATGGCGGACGAAGAACCTGCGTCGAAAAAAAAAAAGGTGAGAGCTTCAACAAGGTACATCTCTATAGCCAGCGATTCATATTCCATTTACCTTTAACCGACATACTAATAGCGCATGCCGGGATTGAATAATTGAAGCCACTGAATTCCCAACGCTTGTCAACGCGGAATGAACTTTGAATCTGAATCTGGCACCAGCTTTGAGATGTGCGCCATCAGACTCACGGGGAAATCAATATCCTAGATACTGTTCCGATGGGATATTGATTTTAAAACTTGCGGGGTTCTGGGTGACAGACCCACGATATACTAAGAAATCACTTCGCATCCAGGGACTTCGAAACAATTTATATGACGCGGGGTTCTTTAAAGTGCACCTAAATCAACTTGAATCTATAGGAACATGGGTGCTCTTGCATTTCGCCCCATCGAAACGCGGCCGCCGCGACCGGGCATCAAACCCACGTCCTTGGGCTTAGCAGCATAACACTTTCGCTAAGCAACCATAAACCAGCAGAACACCATAAAGAGCACGAAGAGTAGAAGCTATAGCGAGCAAATTAGCTTCCGTGCTAGCTATACCGACGACGGGGCTACCTTTGTGATGTTTGTGTTGAGCAAAAAAAGTCACAGTTTCGCCGCAAGGGCGAAGCAATGAATGCGATAGCAAGAAATTAATGCTATACAAAGTGAGGCTCGCCAATGGATACTCTCAGTTTGAACAGCGCTCCTGTTGCAAAGGCGGCCGAAGCAGCGAAGGAAACTAGCGTGCTTCAAGTGTCGAGCTGTGACACTTGATAGTTCGCGCTCATCTTCTGTTTGTTCGTTTAGCGGCGTCCCTGAGCTCGGGTGACATCTGTACGCGCCGTAACATGAGCGCGGACATCACGGTGAAAGCTTGAAACATCCCTCTTCCCCTCACCACGAGAAAACCGCGCGAGCAGACAGCGGAAGGACAAGGTTCTCCCTCCGCAAATATAAGAAGCGAGCGAGCTCGCCGACGACTTTTAAATGCACCCGTCGCGCTCCTAGCGCCATCTCGGTGGTAATGAAGAAACGCTTATAAGCGCCGGCCGTCTCTGAGTCCGTCCAGCGGTAAAGGGTGTGTATATGACGCTCGCCGTTAGCTACGTGGAGGATCTGCGTTTCGTGGCGTAGTGGATAGCGCCACTCGCTGCAAAGCAAGAGGTCCCTGGGATTCCGCGCTTCGGCAGCATTTTAGATGCGAAGTATCTTAAGGTCGAGCTCAATCCGGCGGTGGTGGTGGTGGTGGTGTGCGGCGTGACCACCCTCACTGCGCATGCGCATACCCTCTCCACATACCTCCTCTCCACTCCCCCTCAACATTCCCCTTCCCCTCTACTCCTCTCCCTTTCTCCTATCCACTCACCCTCTCCTTCCCCTCTCCACTTACCCTCTCCCATCCCCCTCTCCACTTCCCCTCTCCCATCCCCCTTTCCACTCTTCCTCTGAAACGCGGGCTAGACATGCCCAAATTCTCTCCTGCACAACGCCGCGATGAGCTCGAGCGCATGCGCGTCCCCTCCCCTTCTCTCTCCTCTCCTACGCTGCCCCCCTCTCGCCCGCCTGTCGACGCCGTTCCCCGCTCGCCCTGTGAGAATTAACGGCCAGGCTAGATGGAAGACACGACGCGCGTAGCGTCCCTCTTCTCGTTCCACGACACGAGGTCGGTAGCATGCCCAACAAACGCCAACGGAACGCGATCGTGCAAGTGCTCCGGCTTCGCATCGCCTCATGGTCCCCTTTAGCGGGAGATGGTGTAATTTTTCTGAATTATTTTTCTTTGGGGCTTTTATATATATATATATATATACATACTTATACATATACGGTGCATGACGGCGGCGACGGCGACGGCAAAATCCAGCCGAGACTGTCCATATAATTGCTATCGCAATAAAAGAACAGCACAGCAACAAGGAAGGCGCTTTTTTCCGTCGCCGAGACATGGCTTACCGTATATCTCTATGTCATTCGCAGCCACTTCGATATAGATACGGATGAGCTGCGACGCAAGGCACACGATAGCTTCTGTCATCATGCTCCAGGAAATGATGTAGATTGCACCAACCAGAACGAAACAGCGGTGCACTATCTGCCTCAGGCTAGTTGAGCTCAGTAGAGCTAGGATCTTCGATGAGACCTGCATGCAGGAGCAGAGGGCTGCGTACACGGCGAGTATGCGCAGCATCCTCTTGAGGCTCTTCTGGCGGCTCCTTGGAGGTGGCTTGAGATTCTCCAAGCGGACGCACTGCCTGAGGAAAGAGACGAGCAGCCGAGAACGCGCGACTGCGACGCCGAAGACAATATAGCATTGCGCCATTAACACCAAGGAGAAGAATATGTGAAGCCTTGCTTCGAGGCTTCCGCGTGTGCTGGAATCGTGTATGACGTCTATCGCGGTAAACAACGCAATGGCTAGGCATAGCACGCTGTACAGCGTGTACCACGACTTTCGCCCGTCCTCGAGGAGTCGTGGATGCTCTCCCGCGAGTCCACCAACCGGACAGCATCCGGCTACCCGGAAGAATGACAGTAAGCTCTGAAAGCTTTCGTAAGCGGTCATGCTGCCGAGATGGACTTTGCAGTGCTCCCGAGTGCTGTCAGAGGTGGAGCTCTCAAGTAACAGGCAGTCCGACGGCACTGAGCCATACCCCAATTTGAAAGAGTGCAACTGTAGGTATCCCCTCCTCCTCCAAAAGATTAATTAGTCATCATTCAACGGGAGTGTGACTGGTTTCTGTGTCGCTCTGTTTGGATCATTCAGACGAGTGTCGCTAGTAATTATTTTTTTCATTATTCACTCATTTCTACGGATCTACAGCAGAGCGAAACTGCTCATCTCAGTCTTTGTTTCCATGATAAATATAAAACGGCGCTTAAGGCACGGGACAAAAGAAGAATTGACGCACACGGCGATGATGATTTCGCAACTGGGATCAGCGCCGTGCATGTCAATTTTTCCTTTGTCCCGTGTCTTAAGCGCTGTTTTATATTTATCGCGGAAACCTACCAACTCTCCCAATCTGCCTGTCTTCTTCCCTCTTTGTGTTATTCGTTGCTGTAAGTCCTAATTAGGCAGGCTAAATGTCTTATTGTATTCACGCGGCCTTTCGCCTACTTGCGTCTGTAGCGTCGCACATGAAGTCGATTATTGCACGTCATATGCGGCGCTCGTTAATTATTTAACTTGGGCGCAGTCCGCGAAGCCTCTGGAAGCCGATAAAGAAATCAGAACTGTTATTAGCCTTCCTTTTCGCTACAGTAATCAAGGCCTCAAAAAAGGAGACTAATTAGCCAGTGACAAAAGAAAGCAGAAAACAAAACGCGTGTTTACGGCAAGAATTGTCCCACAATTATCGCCCTCCTGGCGGTACGAGTCGCCGATGATGTCACATTTTCTGTACAACACATGTAACGAATGTTACGGAATGGATTAGGCTGGCCAATTTATTTCAGAATATATCTGTCATATATATATATATATATATATATATATATATATATATATATATATATATATATATATATATATATATATATATATATATATATATTAAGGGACAAGGAACAAGGAAGGCAAGGTCACAAACAATATGGATAGAATAGTTGAGGTAGCGGCAGAGTTCTACAGAGATCTGTACAGCAGCCGAGGCATTCAGGATTAACGTAAGAAGGAGTAATAGCGCAGAGAAATCTGACATGCCACCAATATTGATAGGAGAAGTAAAGAAAGCCCTAAAGGGAATGCAAAGAGGCAAAGCAGCTGGTGAGGATCAGGTAACATCAGACCTGTTGAAAGACGGTGGAGAGATTATGTTACAGAAACTGGCCACCCTGTATACGAAGTGCCTCTCGACGGGGAGGATACCAGAATCTTGGAAGAATGCCAACATCATCTTGATCCATAAGAAAGGGGATGTCAAGGACCTGAAAAATTACAGGCCCATAAGCTTACTGTCCGTTGTCTACAAGCTATTTACAAAAGTAATTGCTAACAGAATTAATACGACATTAGAGTTCAATCAACCAAGGGACCAGGCAGGATTTCGTACAGGATTCTCAACAATAGACCATATTCATACTATCAATCAGGTGATAGAGAATTGCGCGGAATACAACCAACCCCTATACATAGCCTTCATAGATTACGAGAAGGCATTTGATTCGGTGGAGACATCAGCAGTCATGCAGGCACTGCGGAATCAAGGCATCGACGAAGCCTATATAAACATAATGGAAGAAATCTACAGCGGATCCACAGCCACTATAGTCCTCCATAAAGAAAGCAACAAAATCCCAATAAAAATACAGC
>NC_051178.1:150269001-150316732 GCF_013339695.2 Rhipicephalus sanguineus | reverse complement strand
ATGGACTCCGAGAAATATAAACCTTCAGTTTACACCATAAACAGGACAAGGTACCCAGGATGCGTGCTTGTGCTTCCCTTTTAGTTAGCTTTTTTTATTTTTTAGTAGAATAAAACAAATAAGCTGTAGCTCGGGAAGGCTAGTGACTCAATAAGTAGACAGGGCATAGCTGAAATACGTTTTGTTGGGCTAGTTGGTTCATGACTTCTGAAGGAAAAAATTGTAGCGCAGAGCAACACACGGACAGACAGAGAGCACAGGAAGCATTTTCGTATATTTAGTCGTATATAGCGCCAGTCCCGTCCTCTCTGTCTGTCCGTGTGTTGCTCTGCGCTACAATTTTTTCCTTCAGAAGTCATAGCTGAAACTCCGCAGCCGAGATTACAGGTTTCAGCGACTGTGCGTGCAGGCCTTGCAGCTAGAGGATTGATCCTCGGCCTGTTGTTACCCCCCGAGGTGGAGGTAAACAGTCGTATATAACCGAATATATCAGAGCCGAGAAGTGAAAACGGAAATCTCGCCACTCTCAGTACTTCGCGTATAGGCACCATCCAGCTTGGTTTCGCTGCAAATCAGAAGGAGCGAGGATACACAGACGCTCTCTGTCCAGGAGGCAATCGACATTTACAAATAAACGAGCAGCCGTGTAAAACTTGCAACGTAGACAGCTGGCGATGAGTACAGGACGCGGAGTATATAACGAGTGTGTGCGAACGAATCTCCACATATAGAGAGCAGTCTTGGAGACACTCACGTAACGGTAAGTTATTGAGTGCGGCTACTTATTTGAGGTCCCCATGTCCCGTTTGCCCTTGGTGCCATTGAGCCAAGGGCTGCACGTCTTTGCGCTTTTTTTTCCTCCGTGTTATCAAAGACAGGCTGGTTCCAAGGAAGAAAGACTGAAAAGTTGCAAACGCGCTGGTCCTTTTGTCAAGCTTTTTGTGCACATTAGTTTTCGGGAAAATATGTTAAAAGAAGATTATAAGTGTTTCCATTACCTTTTCTCTTTTCTTATCCGTTACCAACTCGAAGTGTAATGCAAAGCACCAATATTTATTAGGCACACGAAAAAAGAAAAGCTCTAAATGGTAATCTATCTTCGACCCTTTTTATTCTTGATATATCTCTCAAGCGCTCGGACGATTCTTTGTGTCCTGCATGCGCCAAAGAGACAAAGATGGGGGTGGGGGGAAGAAAAGCCTCATGTGATCTGAGCAAGCCCGTTGTTTCATTGAACGCAGCAATTTCAGGCGTCCGAGAGGAACAAATCGAAGAGCCGACTTGCAGACAGCCGGTGAAAGATGTTACACTAAACACCCGCAAGAGAGGAAAATGCAATCAAGTGGAACAAAACAAAAGGAGGAGGAGGAGGAGGTTCGGTGGGCACGAGTGCAGACCGCCAGCGGTCCTCGTAAAATTGATAACCAAACCAGGTTCAGATAAGCGCAGTATAAATTCGCCGGCTTACGGGTATGTATCCAAGCGATGGCGGGATCGAATGGTGGAAGCTTTCAAGCCGAGATACGCGTAAACGGTCCTCAAGGGCAGGGAAGGAAGAGAGGGCAGCGATGTAGAAAACTACAGATATTATATGCTTAAGAAAAACAGAGGCAAACGCAAACAGCAGAAACAGTGCCTAACTGGAGCCATAAAGCCGAAGGAAATGGCTCCACATCGGAAACAAGCAAAGAAGCTATTATTTCGGTGTTCAACGAGGCAACTCGGTGGATTGCCAGAGAGAAGCAAGGGCAAGAAATAAAGACCGGGCCAGGCAGGTGCGTGGCCTTAAGGGCAGCGGCGCGGAAAGAAAGCAAACAACGAGCTAAGTTTAAAAAAGAAAGGAGCCGCAGTTGCTTTTATTTATCGTACCAGTGGGGGTACTGAGCGCATTTTGAGCCGGAGAAATCCTTTCGATAACCAGACTTTAAATATTTCTCCAGCAGATACCTTTCTTAACTTAGACGCATCTTGGTGGCCACGCGTCTACTCTAGCATTCTGCATGGTCGACGTGGCAGGACGTTCTTTTGACTCCGAGGTTCGAAGTGCATGGGACTCTTTGGCGCAGGTTGACGAGAATGAGAACAGTCATCCGGGGAGCTTCATCTTCATCTCAAGAAACCCCTGTTTGGCCTTCGCGAAAACTATCATGATTCTGGCACGCGCTCTGTTCGTCCTCATCTTCATCTTCTTCTTCTTCGCTCCCCGAACACGAGCGCCCGGCGCGCGCTCTCCCGCTGCGCCGATTTGTCCGGCGTAGGATGCAATAACTCGAATGTGCGAGAGAGCGAGTACAGCGAGAGAGAAAGAGAGAGATAGAAAGAAATTGAAGAAAGAGAAAAAAGATAGAAAGACAGAGAAAGAAATAGACAGAGAGAGAAAAAGATATAAAGAAACGGACCCAAAAAAAGAGATAGGAAAAAACAGACAGAAAGAGATAAACAGAAAGAAACAAGGAAGGCCGCCCGGCTCCGCTGTTTGCTCCAGCCTTGCAGCACTAATGCAAGCTGCGCCATTTTGTGTGGTATAAAATTACGATATGATGAAGCTAACAATCAGTCAAGTCAAATAAAGCGTGGAGGAAATTAACCGTTAGCCACCTCAGCTCAGTTACTGTGCTTCGTTCAACTTATACGGTCTTTCGTTGTGTTAGTTGGCGTCATGACAGATAAATCTACGACAACGTCTCTATCCCAATTTAACTTCATTCATATCGTGAAGATGAGGCTTGGTTCCGGCATGAACCAAGACATATCACAAGAAAAAAAAATTACGAAGCCCCATCCTACCTTCTGCCCGCGTTATTTCCACTGCAAAAGTTGTACCTTCGCTGCCGACGCTGTCGTTGCCGCCGCGGCCATTATGTCGTCGTCTATGACGTTGACGTAGTTGTGATACTGACGTTGTTTATTTATTTATTTATTTATTTATTTATTTATTTATTTATTTATTATTTATCATATTGTCAGGGCCAGAAGCATTAGAAAAGTAAGCGGGCCATACAAACAGCACATATATTCAAACAAAAATGAGGCAAACATAAAATTGGAATTAGTTAATGTTAGCTAAGGCAATCTTAACCATGTGGTGATTTGTGATTAAGGTTACTTGCAAATAAAGTCAATGCTACTCTTTTGATGTTCGTGGTAACAATGACTCTAAAAAGGGCATCGGTTTTGCAGAATACGATTCCAACTTAATCGGCGCGATCTAAGCAGGATGAAATATCCAGTAGCAGTGACATAAAGTTGTTGAGCTGAGGACGATGGATTATGGCGTGAAAAAAAAAAATGCTCGCACGAAATAACTTGCGCCGAGATGCAATGAGAGGTCAAGGCTTGATGTTATGGAATGCACGCTTGCTCTTCGAGCTAGCCGTTCACAACATGAATGGCGCTTGAGGATTTCCTCCGAGTGAGCCGTAACATTTTGTTTCCGTTATTGATAACTAAACAGCACCTAAACTTTAAAGATCAGTAGTAGACGCCCTGAAGACTCCACAACAACAAAAAAATAAATAAAGGTTCTAACGTCTTTGGTGCACTTGCTTCTATTTGACGCCCCTTGCAACGATTCCATGCTCCTAGCAAACACTTGCAAAAGCAAGCTGGCTTGCAGTAATATCGATTCAATCCACGCCACCTGCGTAAAGTTATTTCTTTTCCCTAAAGTTCGGCTAGGTTTCCACTGCTTCTTGCATTTCTTACTTTTGTTACAAAATTCTCGAAGGCGATACTTTTCTGCACTTTATCTTTTTAATAGCTGCCGCGGCGGCGCGCTAAGAAAAAAGAAAAATGGGAGCTTGAAGGTGAAAAAAAAGGGAAAACCTCGTATAATGTATTAGGGCGAATTGCCTTATCTCGGCGAATGTGTGCCGGGCTTCGACGACTATAAATGCCACTGGCTCGGTAAGCACAAGTCTGAGAACGGCTGTAATGGGCCAGAAAACCTCAGCTGCATTGGCCAATGCAAGAAGAGAGAGAAAGAATGAATTAAATATACGAAAGCGGCACCATACAGGTCAAGTGGAGAAAGAAACAAAAGAGAGCGTCCAGGCGTTAAAAGATAAAGAAGTGTGAAAGCTGGACATGGGACTGATTTGGGCTGCACACAAAGCTCAGCACATCCTATAGCAGACCCACAGCAAGGCCCGCACTACGCAGCCGATCGTAGCGCCGCCAGCACAAAGGAGGTGGCATTTGGCGGTAGCGCCAAGCTCGACGTCGACTGCAGAACGAAGGCTCTGTGTTCTTGTGCGGTCTCTGTTCTTACTTTGTGCGTGTTGTCTTCTGCGTTGATTGCGGCGGGAGGCCCGGTGGCTTTGACGTTCACGCGCCTTATACGAGCATTCTGGGCCGTGCTGCGCTCGTATAGCCGCGCGATTGCCCGCCGGCCGATGTGGCGGCGTGCCCGCCAATTGGTTTTACGTTCCTGTCAGAACGAGGCGCTCGGTCGTCTGTTTTCACTTTTGGCCATAGGCTCAGCTTGGCCTCGCACGGCTTGGATGGAGTACGTACAGGCTCTTCGAAGCTGCTGTGGAGGCCGACAAACAAGCTGGTGGAGGCGTAGAACGTGGTGACCTGCTGAGGATGACGACAAGCAGAAGGCGAAGGCGTAATGAAAAAGAAAAAAGCAATCTCCTGTTCAATAACTGGATGGAGGGCTTCTGAGAAGTGATTACGCTAGCGTCCTCTTCCAGAGGCATCTTTCTGTCATCCTTCTTTTTGACTGTGGCTATGAAGCAAAATGTTCATCTCATAAAAAAACTGAAGCACTTAATTCCCGTTAGACATCAGTAGGCCATATTACTACACTCTTAACTTCTAGAATATCATCAGTCGGGAAGCTCTTGGTTGCTTAAGAGCAACTCGAAACAGCCTCTAAGGACAAAAATGAAAATTAAAGAGAATTAAACAACATGTTTAAGATATTCGGATCTCCTTCCGAGCAATAGTGAAATTTGTGCCTAGCTCAATCCCATGTCGCGTTTTTTTTTTAACGCGACAGGATTTTCATGTTATTCATGTCATGACCAGACAGTCATATTTGTAAAATCCTCTTACCCTCCCATGCCAATTGTGGTCTGCACCAAGTTAAGGAGGCGATCACGAGAGCATTCAGACGTAGGCGGCTAGATAGATAGATAGATAGATAGATAGATAGATAGATAGATAGATAGATAGATAGATAGATAGATAGATAGATAGATAGATAGATAGATAGATAGATAGATAGATAGATAGATAGATAGATAGATAGATAGATAGATAGATAGATAGATAGATAGATAGATAGATAGACAGACAGACAGACAGACAGACAGACAGACAGACAGACAGACAGACAGACAGACAGACAGACAGACAGACAGACAGACAGACAGACAGACAGACAGACAGACAGACAGATAGATAGATAGATAGATAGATAGATAGATAGATAGATAGATAGATAGATAGATAGATAGATAGATAGATAGATAGATAGATAGATAGATAGATAGATAGATAGATAGATAGATAGATAGATAGATAGATAGATAGATAGATAGATAGATAGATAGATAGATAGAAACGCTCAAAGTCCCTTCGGTTCGCTAAGAAATGCTTCGCATTTAAAAGAAGATGGCTTTCGCCTTCCAGTCTTCTTAGGTGAGTGCATAAGGGACCCTGTGAGTTTTGACGTCTGTTTCGTAACGGAAATGACGTGAGTCAATTTCTGGTGGTCCTCGGCATAAAACACGTCTATGTTAAATGGCAGAAAACATTCACGCAGAATTTCCTTCGGGTGTCTTCGGGAGTTGTCTACCGGAGCCTGAGTTGTGACCTGCATCTCGGAAAATTTTCAGTCTAGACGAGCCACACTCAGGGGCGCAGCCAGAAATTTTTTAGGGGCGAAGCTCCTTAAAGCGGCACCCGTTCGTCCCCGTCGTAGTGCGTAACCAGTCTTAACGCTAGTACCAGATCTTGACCTCCAAGGTGGTGCCGGTGGGAGATTTCACCTGTGCGTTGTTGAACAAAATTCGCAGCGTGCACGTTAACTAAAAGCCGAATTCTTCTGTCTCTCATTCCCCATTAGCAGCCACTGGCATGTTCCAGTAGGAAACGTTAGTAGAAGTAGAAGTGTAAGTGTTAGCTAAAAGCCGACTTATTCTGTTTCTCATTCCCATTAGCAGCCATTGTTTACCTCCAAGGTAGTGAGTGCCTGGTGAGATTTCTCCTGTGCGTGATTAAACAATAAAAATTTTGTTCAAAACGCCGTTGATTGATGAAATAAACCAACAAAAGACGCCAGATGTTTTCTAAAAGCAGAATGAAAAGACGCCAGATGTTTCTAAAGCAAAACGAAAAGACGCCAGCTGCTTAACGAAAGACGCCAGATGTTTCTCCTCTCCTACGTCCCCCCCCCCCCTGTGCTTGTGTCATATTGGTGTGGTATCGATGCGAGCGCATGCATCAGTCATTACCTGTAGTGGCCATATTCGCACTGACATGACGCTGTTATCTCGAGCAGTTGCGAATACCAGTCAATATAGTACTAAAAATTTCGGTGAATCTTTAATCCAGGAGCAATTTGCATCGGTCTATCAACATGAAGGTGGCTCACTTTTTCTTCTAGCTTGCCAACCACTGCACCTGGTACATGCAAGGGATGATCCCGCTGGTCCTCGTACGTCGGCCACTCCCTGCTGCCCGGAAAATGACGTCGCCGCTAGACCGTCCCTCGGCAGACGGTGTTTCTTCTCCCTGCTAGCACTCACCGCGCTCTCCTGGTGGACCTTCGCTGCGTAACCTGCAATAACTTGCGTAAGTATATCTACAATGAGTAACAAGGGTACAGTGCGCAAGGAATCAAATGCAATAATTT
Source organism: Rhipicephalus sanguineus (assembly GCF_013339695.2). Taxonomy (NCBI): domain Eukaryota; kingdom Metazoa; phylum Arthropoda; class Arachnida; order Ixodida; family Ixodidae; genus Rhipicephalus; species Rhipicephalus sanguineus. Next base: position 150,309,867 of record NC_051178.1, on the reverse strand, counting down.
AGAGCTAAGCAATGCAGAAACTTGTTTCCAACCTTCAGTTCGTGCCATGTCGGTGTCGTTTCAATGCGAGCACTTGCGTTAGTCAACACTGCCTTTAGCAGCCGGATTCATAGTGACGTGACATGTTTATCTCGAGCAATTGTGTACACCGCAGCTACCGATTTTGTTTCTTTTAAAATGAGGGAAAAAAACTTAGCAAAGCTATAGATAACGAGACATTACATTTTTCATGAACTGAGTGCAGCACTCAAAACATGGTACTTGTGTCCCTGCTCTTTTTTTAATCAAGCGAAGGAGGAATTTTGAGCTAAGTTGAAGTTCGCAAAACACTTCCATTATAGAGTGAGATTGTCTCGGCCTCTTGGCAAAAGTTTTGGCTATCCATAGCACTCCCAAGTGCAACTTACGACACAGCTTTAATTAATAATTAATCTAATACTAATGGTGCAATTATATCTGTCTTTAATTTTCAGGCTGTTATCTATGCAAGATAACTGAACTTACTCCCTTGCAATGTGTGATAGCATCTATAATTGATCTCACTGTGTTACGTGGTGGTGTTCTAAACTTGGTGTTAAAACTAGTGTATATCGGTAAAACAGCTGCATCATGTCTCACAATGGTTAACAGGTGGCTTTTTCCTTCTAGCTTATCAACCTCTGCATCTGGTACATGCAACGAACGATCTCGCCGGTTCTTTTGTGTACATCGTCTAGTCTTTGCTTTATGAACTTCCTCGGTCTAACATCCTTCAGACGAGTATCTGATCTCTCCGCTTGGCGGCCGCAGTGGCACGGGCAAGGACATTCTTTTTTTCTGGTGATGCTTTACTGGGCTATGTATTTGCATATTGCCAAGTGCTAGTAAGCCTTCATGTAATGAAATATTCTGCAGCGTTGGGGACGATCATCTCCTGGAATCTGGTCTTACCAGATCGTGTTAAGGAAAGAAGGTGACTTTTTAAGGGCTCTTTTTTCTTTGTTAGACACAATATTAATGAGAACTAACAGACAATAAGGCCAAGGAAAGCATAGGGGTTGTTATTTGTAGTAATTAGGATATAAATGTGAAGAAAGTAAAGTGGACGAAAAGATAACTTGCCGCCGGCAGAGACCGAACCTGCGACCTTCGAATAATGCGTCCGATGCTCTACCACTGAGCTACGGCGGCGGTCATCCTCTCGTTCACTTTATGAAGTATATATGTGCATTTAAACCTAGGAGTGTTAGTCAGCGCCGATCGCAGCCATTATTATTGTCTGCTGTATCTAACAAAGAAAAATAAGCCCTTAAAATTTCACCTTCTTTCCTTCATTCATAGCGAGGGTCTCGTTCTGGCAGACTTGATGTCTTCAGGTAGTATGCAAGGGATTATTGGTCAGCTGCCAGCTCGTAAAAAGATCACGTGCTACGTGACGCCAACAGGCAGAAAAAGTGTTCCACACTCGCCATCATGGCTGCGATCGGCGCTGACTAACACTAACTTTAAATTTAATTGACACTTTAACCACTTGACTCTCATCTAGATTGAGCACACCAGTACACCTGGAGACATGCTTACGGGACATGGACTCCACTGTGGAACTGCATTTTTGCTGTTAACGAATTGCGTAGGTCTCGAAAGCTTCCAAAGGCTGAAAATAGTTACTGTTCAGAGGCAAAACAGGCGTTTGGCTTTGGTGTAGTGTCCCCATAAACTTGTGTTGCTATGTGTACCTTAACAAATAGATCTAACCGACAATTAAGCTAAGGAAACATAGGGGACACTATTTGTTAACTGTAGAGTAATAACATAAATTGAAAGGAATTAAAGTGGTCGAAAAAGCCCCCATTTCATTGGTGGGATCTGAACCCACAACCTTCAAATTACGCATCCAATGCTCTAGCAATTGAACTGATATGCGCATCCCCATCCACTTTGTTCGGAATCTCGGTACATGAAATCCCTGGGAGTTTTTGCCAGAGCACCACTTCATGCTAAGGTGGCGAGTGTGACATTCTTTTCACTAGAAGGTGTCACGTGATCTTCGCACGAGACGGCTGCTGACCAATAAACCCTCGTATGCTAACTTAAAGGCATTAACTTTGCCGGGGCGAGGCCCTCACTATGAATCAACGAAAGAAGGGGAATTTTTTTTTACTCTCATTTCTTTGTTAAACACAACCACGTAAATCCAACAGACAGTTAGCCCAGCGTAAGCATACGGGGCATTGTTGTCTTTAACTGTAGTGTAGCAGATATGACGTAAATTGAAGCAAATTAAAACGGACGAAAAATCGCCCTTTTGGTTGGTGGGATTTGAACCCACAACCTATGAATGTCTCATTCGACGCTCTACCAATTGTGGCAAAAAAAAAAACTCCCGTTCTTTTGTCCGTTCCTAGGCTAAGCAGAAATTCGGCTTCGTCTCAAATATCTTGTCCCCTATAAACTTGCATTGCGGTGTGTCCCTTGTGTATCCGCACGACATCTAAACATTAAATCTTGGTGTCCTTACAGCTTTTCGACCCTCAATCCGATTCAGCGGATGCTATGTCTGAGCCCGCACCGCCTTCCATGTCGAGCCAGTGCCTCCAGGGGGCGAGGTGATCCTCCAGTCCTGTCCTGTGGCCAAGGTGTCCCTTCGTCGCCGACTCTCCTTCGGGTTCCCACCTCTTGCTCGCCTTCTGCGGAATGTATCGTGCGTGGAAGCCCATCGCTGCGGCCTGCTCTTCTCGATCTTCACTCCGTGTAAGGACTTTGTTTCGTGTTGCTGTTCATCATCGCTCCGCTGCGACCACTAATGGATGAAAAGTGGGCGGTGCACTGCCCCAGCGAGACTAATGCCAGCAATCTCTGGATCTGCCCAGGGCTACCAGCTGTTCATAAAATTCTGTGCAACTCATTTGTGCCTGTGATTTATAGCCTAGCAATGCACTGAGCTGTTGGATGAATAATCCAATCGTTTGCAGAATTTACCAGTTTAAAAATAATAGTATGCTGTGCTATACGGTGCACCTCGTATTTTTAGCGACTATGTCAAATATATTGGACCAATGTCGTCGAATAGCATCAATGTAACGTTTGGTACAACATTTCACCATCATGCTAATGTTTCGCCACCATATACAATCAGTGGGATGGATCGACCCATCCACATGTTTTTGTTGGCCATGATAGAGGCATCCACTCACATTGTGCAATGTAGTGGCATATTGATGCTCTTTTGCATTAAACTGCATGGAAAGCTGGGCAACTTCATACGGATTCATCTTCTATCACTTTGCACGGCAGGGAGGCTACTTCTGTGTGTACATGTGTTTGCACGTGTATTAGTTGCATATTTTGGGCTACATGCTCTTCCATGTCACCCATTCACAACTGGTGGCTCCTTCGGTTCGGTTTTGAGTTATTGTGCGGATGCACTCGGCAGGTTCCTATTTGTCCAATTAAGCGGTTCAGCTGAGGCGTTGCCAAACGTTACATGGGGGTGATAGTCTTCACTTCAGAATCTGTTCGCATCGGGTGTCCTGGATGAAGGGCCTCCGGAGCATTGGTATATGGTCCAATGCTAACACTTCAACATCTTCCTGCTAATGGTCCACGACTTCATCGAAGTACTTGTTACATCCTTCGGTTCGTCTCCGCTGGTATATGCTTTCCAACTCGGCAGTCGACTTTGCATGCTTCGGTCTTGCTTCACCTGCTACATGTAAGACCATCAATATGCCAAAAAGCGCACGACGTGACTGGGGGGGGGGGGGGGGGGGGTATGTGGGGGCGGGCTATAATTATGCCAAACAAAAGCTTGTAGCCGGATGGGAGTCTGTTTTGGCATCTGTGGTGTGTAATGCTTAACTTTTTAGTCTGGTACTGTAGTGTTCTTCTATATGCTTTTGTAGGAAATGTATACAGAGGACAATAAGTACCGTGTGGCAGCGAAATGATGTACTGTACTTTTTGAGTGAAGATTCTCTATTTCTTGGTGAAGTTCTAGAATGTTGACACATTGTTAGTCAGGGAACAGTACGTGCGTGCTGTTTAGCACCCTTTGAATGTTCTTGAAGTTGTTTTTTGCCAGATACAACACCTATAGCCGGATACAACTTTAGAAGACAGGAGAGGCCCTGCCCAGATAACCAAAGCGCGGCAGCCGCTCGCCTCAGTGACTACAGAAATAGTCCTGCTGACGCACTCGGCAGTGTTCTCCAAAAGCGGGGTCTCGCCATCAGTCTGGCTCTTGATGTCAGCTTGGATTGCGTGCCCATGGGTGCAGGCTTGTGTGAATGCGCCTTTGAGGAGGAAATGCCGCTGGCTTCTAAAGTTGTATCCGTCAGTCTGGTAGGGCGCAAAGTTTTATTTCAAGACTTTATTGGTGAGACATCATTTAATGAAAAATGCTTAGAAGTATTGAGGCTTGTGTTAAACTGTTTGTTATTTGCTGTTCTGCACATCTGCTGCTGTATACAGTGTTCCTTTCTAGTATTGTTCCACATTTACCAAGTACTTCTAGGCCTCTACCATCGTATTTTTTTTCTTCCTTTGGCTAAGACATATTGTTGCTACGTGGCTTGTCCAATTGAGAATATGTATTGGTACGCCATATGTTGTCCATTCTAATCCATAGTACTACCACTTGTCGTCTTCACCGCTGTAAAGTGAATTCCTATGTAGATACCATATTTGTGCCCAGACTATACGTGCAGGTTTCCAAACTTGTGTTTTTTGTCAAAGAACTTGTGCTGTTGTGTTAGTTTGCATTCTTTCTGTTCCAAACACAATTTGTGGTGGCTACAATTTGTTCAAATAAAACATACAGTATGTGTTATGTTTTCTTTATTTAGCGCTCGCTGGTGCTCAACTAGTAGAGCGCTTCTTCTCTGCACAATCTGGCTTGCCGTGCCAGTTAAGGAGCTGAAAGGTGTCCCTCTATATAAGTGCTGTTCCTCTATATAAGTGCAAGTCATTCATGAACTAGGCATCGGAACTGTAGGTTGCTCAAATAAAACGACATTCACAAGACTGAAATACAAACAAGGCGAAGATAAGAAGATGGAGGCTTCAAGAGACTAATATTCTTGAACACGGGGTGTTGCTGGAGTCGTTTCGACAAGTGGTTTTGTGATCGCAGCAATGTGGGGCCTTAAAACAAGACCACTTGTCAAAACATCGGCTCCAGCGACACCCACTGTTTAATAATATTGATCTACGCTCAAAACTGGACACGCAGGGTAAGTGCAATATTTTGCTTGTCCTATGCATCCCCATTGTGTGGAAGTGTCCATTTCTCTACCTACTGTTCCAAGTTCTAATTGTACATTGTCAGATACTGATGTTCAGTGGGCAAGTCTGCAACTGAAGATAGATGCAATCTTGCTACTTTGAAGTGACAGCTCTGCTGTGTCATAGTAGGCGTTGCATAATGAGCTCTAGTATCCCACTATTGTCACGTTTAAAGCAGTGAAAAAGCATCTGCCATTTGGGACTGCGCGTATGCCTATGCTCTTTAATTTTGTGGGCCATGTTTGATGTCGTGCAGTTCTTTCATACCTGCCGACATCATTACCGAACTGAGCAGTTTAAGCTCGAGAATAAAGCGGATTTTGTCCGTCTAGTTCAGGTATTCTTAAAGATCTGAACGAAGAAGTTTGTCAGGGGACTTGGAAGTCCAGGAGAAGTGACAAAAAGTCTGAGAAGCAGAGCTTGATGAACGTAAGTAAACACAAGGTTGAATGAAGTCCACTTGGTTTCCTGATTCCAAGCATGGTAAGTGACGTACAGTAGCTGAGGTGCTGGAAGCAACGTTTCATGGGCTGAAACGTCCCAGAATACATTGTCGAATTGCACAGAGAAGCTTCCACAAAGGTAAGTTTGGCCTCCTGTAGTTGCTGGCAGTTACCAATCAGGGGCGCCGCCAGGGCAGCTGATAAGCCTGCCTCCCCTTTGTCCCCCTACCCCCCAAGTGCAAACATATGCAAACAGTGCAAACGTACAAATTCCCAGCCTTTCTCTCCCCATTTAGGAACTCGCCTGTCATTGGTGCCCCCCCGTAAAAAAATTCTCGTGCCAGCCCTGTTATCAATTAACCGTAATTGTTTCTTCGTGTAAACAGCAAACAAATTTTGAAATAACGCTTATTGTACATGTGTGCTGTACTCTGGCCCTTCACTGATTTGCTAATTAAGGTATAAATATTTGCATTAAATTTCGATTGATCACTGCCTTGTTAACAGCGATATTACTTGACAGTAGCGTATATATACACAGTTTGGCTTTTCTCCTTTTGATGCCTTGCATTGCCCAGGAGGAACAGCGGGATCTTTTCATAGCGTAGCTGTCTTAGGGCGGCCTGCGCCGTAGAAGTCGGCGCAGGCCGACTCTCCCGAGCCATAAGTGCAGCGATAAAGCTATCCATGGGCAACGCCAGTTCCAGAAACCAGAGGGCAACGCCGGCCCATGCGTGCACTCACGTCGGTACAAGACGCACAAAGCGTAGGTTTGGCCTGGCACGTTTATCTCATGCATGTGGCAAATGCTACGTCTCCTTCCAGGCAACAACTGCTTTCGGCCTTTCCATGATACCCGCCACGGTGCACGGTCTAGTGCTCGACGGCTGACCCGAAGGTCGCGGGATCGAATCCCGGTCGGATGGAGGCGGAATGCTAGAGGCCCTTGCACTTAGATTTAAATGCATGGTTAACAACACCAGACAGTCAAAATTACCGGAGTCCTCCATTATGGCGTCCCATTATCTTATCGTGGTTTTGGGATGTGAAACCCCAACAATTTTTATCTTTCCATGATTATAATAATTTTTGGGGTTTTACGCGCCAGAATCACTATATGCTAATGAGGCACGGTGCCGTGCTAAGAAAAAAAAAGAAAGTCCTAGTGTTTTTTTTGTGAGTCTGGGTTCACATGTATAACTATCTTCAAAGACAACGAAAGAAGGGAAATTTAATTGCTCGTTTCTTTGTTAGGCGCAGCGTTAATGAGAACCAACAGACAATAGACGTTATTTGTAGTTTATGATATATATGTGCAGAAATCAAATTCGGCGAAAAGACAACATGCCGCCGGCAGGGACCGAATCTGGTACCTTCAAATAACGGCCCCCAGGATTTCGGGACATATGTGGGTGGAGTGAGTGAGTGAGTGAGTGAGTGAGTGAGTGAGTGAGTGAGTGAGTGAGTGAGTGAGTGAGTGAGTGAGTGAGTGAGTGAGTGAGTGAGTGAGTGAGTGAGTGAGTGAGTGAGTGAGTGAGTGAGTGAGTGAGTGAGTGAGTGAGTGAGTGAGTGAGTGAGTGAGTGAGTGAGTGAGTGAGTGAGTGAGCGAGCGAGCGAGCGAGTGAGTGAGTGAGTGAGTGAGTGAGTGAGTGAGTGAGTGAGTGAGTGAGTGAGTGAGTGAGTGAGTGAGTGAGTGAGTGAGTGAGTGAGTGAGTGAGTGAGTGAGTGAGTGAGTGAGTGAGTGAGTGAGTGAGTGAGTGAGTGAGCGAGCGAGTGAGTGAACGCTTATTTGGTGCAGCAAAACGCGATTAATCGCGCACCCGGCTAATCCCACGACAGGACCGACAGGTCTAGCCTGCCGGCCCGATCACGGGAGCGCTGGACGGCCAGCATTTGGGTCTCATAGACGGGACTTCGCAGGAGCGCGTCCCACTCTTCCTTGGTGAACTTCGGGCCCAAAGACCCGCACTCCCAGAGCATGTGAGATAAAGTAGCAGCCTCGCCACAGGCTGCGCGAGAACTATTGGGGTAAATTTTCGGATATATGCTATTAAGGAACGCCGGATAGATGGATGCTAAGAGCAGTTGTTGACGCTGTTGAAGATAATGATGATTAATTATGCATGAGCGCTTTGTAATGGATGGGCTTTTAAAACTCCAACTCGTCGCGCAATTCGCATCTTTCGACGTCTGGCGCGATTAGATTCTACGCTTCTGTCACGCAGTGTTACATGCGTCAAGGAGACTTCTCCCACAACATGACATTCATATAGTGTTTCTCCGAATCAGTTTCAAACTGTGGCGTGGCTTTGTGGTAGAGCACCTGCTTGTCCCGCAGAAGGCCTGGGTTCAATTCTCACGCTCCAGACCGAAATTATTTTATTATTTATTTATTCGCATCTTTCACGATTTTTCGCTCACAACCAACGACGCCGACACCGTAATTTCTGTGAAACGAGCTCTTTATTGTTTCATAAATTTCCTTATAGCGGTGGTCGTGTTACGTTACAAAGGGACGGGCGGACTCACAGTTTTCTCGCTGAGGCCGTGCAGAAAGTGTTATCCTTATTATTTTTCTTTCTTTTTTTTTTTGTTGCGCCGGTACAACGCACTTACATGGCTTAGATGCATACGCGCTCTGCAAGTATTGGTGTGTAGCTTAACGCTTAAGATGCTCGCCTTCAAAGCGTAGGAGCTAGGTTCGACTCCCAGCACCACCAAGAAAGTTCTTTTTTTTTTATTTACGATCATTTGCTCTATGTGACATAGAAACGGACGGACAAGCACATAAATTTGTCGCTGATTCAGCATAGAAACGCTTGCATATTTAAAAGTGATCTCCTTATAATTTGTTGCATCGCCAATACAACACATTCATACTGTACAGATATACCCCGGCAGGCGCCGGTATTTGTCCAGTGGACAGGATGCCCTGCTGCTGAGCATAAGGCCGTAGGTTCGAAACCCGCCAACACGGTTAATTTTTCTTTTACACATTTATTTTTTGTGTGTGCGTGTTTAGCCTTATGTGACAGAGGGACGGACTTATTCTGTAACGCTATACTCCGTAATAACACCATTATACTCGATTCTGCTTATACACATCCGCATCGGAAGTGCCTCCAATGTGCGCTGGGTGCTGACGCTTTGGATATCTACGCTGCAAAACGACAGGCCGTACCACATGGTTTTCAGCGTAACGAAAGTATGCGATAATGAGTCCGGTTCGTTTAATCAAGCTAACATCCCACCATACCCCGTTGCTTGGGCTTTCTGATCAATGGTGCATTTCAAAGGGTGAAATCCGAGCTCAAGGTTCCCCTGATACGTAGGCTTCACCGTAATAGATGCCCAAAACCAGTCGAAAATGTTGAGGCCCTTATCACCCTCGATAAGGCTCAACTTTTGTCTGACGTCACACGTTGCAGCGATGGCCTACTATGCGTTGCTTCCGAGCTGAAGGTTCCCCTGATGCGTTGGCTTGCCCGCAATAGATGCCCGAAACCAGTCGAAAAAGTTGAGGCCCTTATCACCCACGATAAGGCTCAACTTTTGTCTGACGTCACACGTTGCAGCGATGGCCTACTATGCGTTGCTTCCGAGCTGAAGGTTCCCCTGATGCGTTGGCTTGCCCGCAATAGATGCCCAAAACCAGTCGAAAAAGTTGAGGCCCTTATCACCCACGATAAGGCTCGACATTTGTCTGACGTCACACGTTGCAGCGATGGCCTACTATGCGTTGCTTCCGAGCTGAAGGTTCCCCTGATGCGTTGGCTTGCCTGCAATAGATGCCCAAAACCAGTCGAAAAAGTTGAGGCCCTTATCACCCACGATAAGGCTCGACATTTGTCTGACGTCACACGTTGCAGCGATGGCCTACTATGCGTTGCTTCCGAGCTGAAGGTTCCCCTGATGCGTTGGCTTGCCCGCAATAGATGCCCAAAACCAGTCGAAAAAGTTGAGGCCCTTATCACCCACGATAAGGCTCAACATTAGTCTGACGTCACACGTTGCATCGATGGCCTACTATGCGCTGCTTCCGAGCTGAAGGTTCCCCTGATGCGTTGGCTTGCCCGCAATAGATACCCAAAACCAGTCGAAAAAGTTGAGGCCCTTATCACCCACGATAAGGCTCAACTTTTGTCTGACGTCACACCTTGCAGCGATGGCCTACTATGCGTTTCTTCCGAGCTCAAGGTTCCCCTGATGCGTTGGCTTGCCCGCAATAGATGCCCAAAACCAGTCGAAAAAGTTGAGGCCCTTATCACCCACGATAAGGCTCAACTTTTGTCTGACGTCACACTTTGCAGCGATGGCCTACTATGCGTTTCTTCCGAGCTCAAGGTTCCCCTGATGCGTTGGCTTGCCCGCAATAGATGCCCAAAACCAGTCGAAAAAGTTGAGGCCCTTATCACCCACGATAAGGCTCAACATTTGTCTGACGTCACACGTTGCAGCGATGGCCTACTATGCCTTGCTTCCGAGCTGAAGGTTCCCCTGATGCGTTGGCTTGCCCGCAATAGATGCCCAAAACCAGTCGAAAAAGTTGAGGCCCTTATCACCCACGATAAGGCTCAACTTTTGTCTGACGTCACACGTTGCAGCGATGGCCTACTATGCGTTGCTTCCGAGCTGAAGGTTCCCCTGATGCGTTGGCTTGCCCGCAATAGATGCCCAAAACCAGTCGAAAAATTTGAGGCCCTTATCACCCACGATAAGGCTCAACTTTTGTCTGACGTCACACGTTGCAGCGATGGCCTACTATGCGTTGCTTCCGAGCTGAAGGTTCCCCTGATGCGTTGGCTTGCCCGCAATAGATGCCCAAAACCAGTCGAAAAATTTGAGGCCCTTATCACCCACGATAAGGCACAACTTTTGTCTGACGTCACACCTTGCAGCGATGGGCCTACTACGCGTTTCTTCCGAGCTCAAGGTTCCCCTGATGCGTTGGCTTCACCGCAACAGATGCCCTAAAGGAGTGGAAAAGTTGAGGCCCTGACAGGGCCGGAACTAGTGGGGAGGGGAGTTGAGGATGTTCCGACCCCCCCCCCCCCCGAAAAAAATCCCTGGGAACCGCTCTGGGCCCTCATCCCCCACGATAAGGCTCAAGGAACTAAAAAAAAACTTTCATCACAGCACTGGGATTCGAACCTACTCCCTACCGCTCCGAAGGAGAGCGCCTTAACCATTGAGCTAAGTACCGACGCTTTCTTGGCCCGTATGCATCTGAACCACATGAATGCGTCCTCCAACCATCAAAGGACAAAAATCTTTCGTCGCAGCAATGGGATTTGAACCTAGTCCCTCACGCTCCGAAGGCAAGTGCCTTAACCATTGAGCTAAGTACCGACACTTTCTTGGCCCGTATGCATCTGAACTACATGAATGCGTCCTCCAACCATCATAGGACAAAAAGCTTTCGTCGCAGCAATGGGATTTGAACCTAGTCCCTCACGCTCCTAAGGCAAGTGCCTTAACCACTGAGCTAAGCACCGACGCTTTCTTCGCCCGTATGCATCTGAACCACATGAATGCGTCCTCCAACCAACAAAGGCCAAAAAACTGTCATCACAGCACTGGGATTTGATCCTAGTCCCTCACGCTCCGAAGGCAAGTGCCTTAACCACTGAGCTAAGCACCGACGCTTTCTTTGCCCGTATGCATCTGAACCACATGAATGCGTCCTCCAGCCAACGAAGTACAAAAAACTTTCATCACAGCAAAGAAGTTTTTCCTTTTTTACTGTTTCCTGGGTTACAGTGGTTTCAGCAATATTTCACGAGTAGGACGATATTTCACATCCGTGGTCGATAGCATTCCTGCCGACAAAGTCTGTTCATAAAGTTTTCTACTACTACTTGGAATTGCGCAAAACATAGCATCCTTTCCCTCAGGTGTAAAAACGTCGCGTACCGACTTACCTGATGAGGAAAAATGATCCGTGTGATGGACCTGCAAAAGTGATCGTATATTCGAAAGCAATAGAAAAAGGGCGAGCACTAGAAATGCATGAGAATTCATGTGCACAGAGTTTAGCCCTGTTGCACGTGTCGTGGTGGTGTGAGCCGTGCACACACATCCATACGTCGGCGAACTCACTCATGAGTCGACTCACTCAGACACAGATTGAGCCGTGAGTCTAAGTCTGAGTGAGTTAGGCTAAGTAATATTTTTTTTTTAGTCTGAGTCCGAGTGAGTCCGGTTGAGAAAAATTTCAATGAGTCTTACTCCGAGTGAGTCCCAATGAGGAAAATTTTGGCGAGTCTGAGTCCGAGTGAGCCCTAAGGGCAAAAATATTTCATGAGTGAGTCTGAGTGAGCTCCACATTTTTTCCCAAGCTATGGTCCTATCTGCTCAACTTCAGCATTACTGTCAGCCTTATGATGACTCACATTTATACTGACATCTCCTCAAGCATACTTCAAAGCACTAGCGTTCATACGCCATCTCAATATTTATTGATAAGAGGTGCGAGTACGGAGGGGGGTGAGGGGAGGGGGGTTTGACCTCCCTCTGGCAAAATCTTTCATTGGATGTTCTTGATAAAATATGCCGCGTGAGTCATCTCTTTCGATAAAAAATGTCCTTATGGCATCGTAACCATTGATAACTCGTATTTGAAGGTATGAGATGAAAAAGTGCTGAGTAGAACACCAGTTAATGAGATACTGATGTTAAAGGGCACTGGCACTGTGGTCGAAAAAGTAAATTATACGTGTATCAAGTGCGAATGCGACCAAACGAAAGACGTTTATTCAGGTAAGGCTCGCGCATATAAAGGGGCACCATGGTTGATACGCATGCGCAGTTGCAGGTGCACATGACACGCTCGATACACCTTCCTTTCTTTATGGGAAGTTATACTGCATAGAAACTCGACACACTTGCTGAAAATTAGCATCGTAGTACAGCCGACGCGGCTGACGTGTTGGACGTGCTGATCGCCTAGGAGCCGGCCGGCGCTGCTGTTGTCGTGCTGGACGTGCCGACTGTCCCCGCTGGCAGTGTACAAGCCGGACCGGCTGAGCACGGTGGCGAAAGCTCGTTTCTCTCGGCTGCGTCCTCGTTGTCGGAGTCACTGCTTTAAGTTGTGCCAAGCAGAAAAGGTTCACGCGTCCTGAGCAGATGCTGTCTATTGCGCCGCAGCAGCTGGTTGTCTTCTGTGACTACCTGGTAAGACCGCGGTGCTAGCTTGCCAACGACCTGGGCTCTTCGAATCCACTGTTTGCCTTTAATCCGGACGACATCTCCCTTCCTTAGCGGCGGCAAAGTTCTCCGCGCGTCGGGTGGGTTTCGCTTGAATACTGGGGAGAAGGGTTCTTGCGTGAAGTCTGGTAGATGAGTGCGAAGTCTTCTTTCTTGCAGGAGTTCTCCTGGAGACCGACCATCTTCAAGAGGAGCAGTGCGATAGGCCAGAAGACCCAGCCAGAGGTCGTCTCAGGTTTCCGACGTCTTCTCCACAATTCTTTTCACATTTGCACCCCTTTCTCGGCAAGTCCATTGGAGCGGGGAAATCCGGGACTCGATGTTACATGGTTGAAATCGTGCCTGGATGCGAAAAGAAAGAATTCATGAGAAGAAAACTGGGGCTCATTGTCAGTGCACACCTCTACAGGTATCCCATATCTTGAGAAAACAGCACTCAGTTTGAAAATCCCGGTCCTTGCCGTAGTGTCACTCAACTGTTCCACTTCTGGGAAATTCGTCAGGGCATCAAAGACACACAAATAAGAATTTCCCCCGTACTGGAAAAGGTCCACGCCCACCCGGTACCACGCGTGAGGCGGCGTTGGTCTCGAAATGATCGGTTCGCTCGGTTGCGCGTACGCGTGCTTCCGGCTTGCGCTGCAGCTTCGTAACATATTGTCAATGTCATTACTCAGTCCGGGCCAAAACACTAAGCTGCGCGCCCTTGCTTTACTTTTGTTCAGGCCTAAATGCCCTTCGTGAATGCGTTTAAGCATTTCCGGCCACATGGATCTCGGGATTACTACTTTACATCCCTTCAGTAGCACTCCTTGCACTTTCGACAATTCTGAAGCGAACGGTTTCATTGGGCCTTCAAGGCTGTCGCCTCCTTGTCCTTCGACGTAACGACTAACGGCTTGCAGTTCCGGATCTTTTGCAGTCTCTACCACTAAGCGGTTCAGGGTTTTAGCGCTCACCAGATCCAATATAACAGCGACTGCGTGGACTTCGACGTCTTCTGTCGAGCCTGCGTATTCCTCGTTGCTTGGTCGTGACGATCTGGACAGCATGTCGGCAAGGACCAGCTGCTTCCCTGGAATGAATCGGAGTTCATAATCGTATGTCAGCAAACGAAGGAAGAAGCGTTGAAGTCGCGGTGGCATATCTCCGATACCCTTGGATGTGATGGCTATAAGAGGCCGGTGATCTGTCTCAATGATAATTTTGCGGCCATACACAAAGTGACGAAATTTTTCGCATGCAAAGGTGATGCCCATGGTTTCTTTTTCTATTTGTGAATACATTTGTTCGGCCTGCGTCATAACACGTGAAGCGTAGGCTATCGGTCGCCAGTTATCACCATACTGCTGCAGAAAAGCTGCCCCCAGTCCACTTTTTGATGCATCAGCTGTTATTTTCGTTGCCCTCGCTGGGTCTGACTTCTGACACCATGTATCAAGTGCGAATGCGACCAAACGAAAGACGTTTATTCAGGTAAGGCTCGCGCATATAAAGGGACACCATGGTTGATACGCATGCGCAGTTGCAGGTGCACATGACACGCTCGATACAATACGCTAATGGACTCATGAGTTGACTCACTCAGACTCAGATCTTGCCGTGAGTCTGAGTCAGAGTGAGTCCGAGCGAGCAATATTTTGGTGAGCTTGAGTCCGAGTGAGTCCGGTTGAGAAACATTTCAGTGAGTCTGAGTCCGAGCGAGTCCGAATGAGGAAAATTTTGATGAGTCTGAATCTGAGTGAGTCCTAAAGGCAAGATATATTTCATGAGTGAGTCTGAGTGATCCCCACATTTTTTGCCGACCTATGATTACATCTGGCCTTCCAGTCGCTCTGAAAATGGAAAATGTTGCTATTTGAGGCCACTGTGCTTGCTTTTCCATCAAATGAAGGATCAAAACCTATACGAAATGAGAACGGATGCTAAACACAGCACGTAACTTGTCTCTGTACTGATTCATCTTTACTGATCCTATAACCAATTTTTACTTTTTTGTTTAGCTGTATATGGTTAAGTATTACCTTGTTCACTTCATAGCAACGTGTCCCTATGCAATGCCTGCAGGGCTTTTGGAGTGCCTGAATAAGACAGTGGAGGCCAATAAGACAGTTTCACACCATTCACACAGTGAAACCTGTATATCTCTGCCGAGAGCGCAGAACGCATGCCATTGTGCGACGCTCCTGTCTCTGGAGACACTCTAAACTTGCAGACGCGGCATGAGTCTGCGAAAACACAGCAACACTACGACCCTGCTAAAACACTTTAATGGGTGAACCTCCAACTCTGTTGAAGCTTAGTGTCTAAGAATGACGAAAATTTTGTATATTAAGCGCAAGATCTGTTGCTCTTCACTGCGAGGACTAGTAACAGTCGCTAGGAGGCATTCGTTCCGATGTCTGATCTGTTGTGTTTGCAAGGCTAGTGTAGCCGACGCAAGTCTTCTAAAAGTCGTCTTTTTTTTTCTGCTGGAGAGATTCCAGCAGGTACAGTTCTGCCACCTCACTGAGTTCAGGAGCACCACGCACAGGTCACAGACTGTTCCTGTAGCAAGAGAGCAAAGGCCAGTTCTTGATGAACAGAGGCCATCAGAGTTCGCACGCAAAAGACACTTCACCGTGACACATTCAGCCAACTCCGGGTGGCACACACAAAGCAAACACTTGCGGTCGATGTGCACGTAGTGTTCCAGGCCAAGACAAAAACCAAAAGATGTGGTGAAGATGAAGTTTGTCACATGTCACTGTTGACGCCGCTCATGTTCACGATGCTGGGGTCAAAGGGCTGCCCCTTGAACGGCGACCCGTCCTTGTCCCAAGCTTCGCAGAGGTTCTCCACTTTCTAGAAAGAGACGATGCGCGGAATTCGGCTTTCAGCAAAGGCAGGCGACAGAGAAAGGTTACTGTACTATTTGTGTGAACACAGAAATGTTCCAGCCCGCCCATACTTAGAAAATGTGTTGTGCACAGGGCTCACGGACTGGAACGCGACAATTTAGGGCTAACACATATACTGTACAGTAGGACATACAGTGGACTGTACAATGCGGATGCAGTAGACAACGTGCAGTAGGCTCTCCTTAAACGGAACCTGGAGGGACCGGGAAAATATGTTCCGCTTAGTGAGAGATGAACAGAGTTGCAGAATTCAAGTACGAAACCAATCTTATTTGAGACAGTTCTGTTTTAACAGCGATTCCGTCTCAGATTTCTGTTTATTGAGTGCCTACTGTACTTTTGTTTCCACTGTTTTCAGTTCAAGTCCAATGGACATGATTTCGACTTGAACACTTACAGCACCAAAAGGTATGACCTCAACAAAATACATAATAATAACAATATCTGGGGTTTAACGTCTCAAAACCACGATATGATTATGAGAGACGCCGTAGTGGTTGGATGCGGAAATTTCGACCACCTGGGGTTCTTTAACGTGCACCTAAATCTAAGTACACGGGCCTCAAACATTTTCGCCTCCATCGAAAAAGCAGCCGCCGCGGCCGGGATTCGATCCCGCGACCTTCGGGTCAGCATCCGAGCGCCATAACCACTAGACCACCGTGGCGGGGCCTCAACAAAATACAGTAACACTGGTTCGAACAGCAAAGCTAAAAACGAGGTCAGGTCTAAAATAAGTTTCCTGGGTGGGCTCGATTTGAACACGGGCCCCCGCGCTCCGAAGGTGAGTGTCTTGACCACCCGGCTACGCACCCATGCTTGCAGAAAGTGAACATATCTGAACAATATGAAGAAAACCTCCCATAGACAAACGAATAAACCAAAATTAACTTAATGGCCGGGCTGGAGACGCCGTGCCGATGCTGCCCAAAAACAACGATCCAGAGAAGGCCGCCACCAATATTCGCAATGGCGTACGCTAATTTAACGTTAGCGTTTGCGGCCCGCTATTTCCGTCACTTAACGGGAGCCCGCAAGCGGTTAGCGAACGACGCATGCGCAGTTGCGCGAAAAGCCAACGCAAAGCTTTGCGTACGCTATTCGAAAGCTCCCTATTAAACAAGGCTGCGTAGACTGTGAACAAGGTCCCCGTCCTGGGTGCCGAAACGTCAGTAAATTGTATTTCCCTCTTGTGGTCGGCGTCCACGTCCTTTACTCAATTTAGGAACCTATGCACACAAGAGCAAAAAGAATGTTTTGCTGTTAAAAGCAAATACGGGAAACAAAAACGCATTCCATAGCCATGATTATGTCGCCGTGAACATTGTTGGGGAATGATAATGATGACGATGCTGATAATCGCGGTCTTTCTCTTTAATGGTACCGCAACTGAGCGCTGTAGCTAGTGCAAGTTAGTTAACGTTTAAGATATTTCAACACCGCATTGACCTACTAAGCCGTTCTACTTAGCGATATCACAGTGCTTGGCAAACGTAGAAACTGTTGCGAATTCATTTTACTGAAAGGCAGGTGTGCAAAGACGAATGCGAGAATGAACGGAAGGGGCAACTCATTAGTTATATCTGTACTTTCCTATTATTCTATTTCTTCCATTTATGTTTCATTTTTACTTCTTTCATCTTTAAATAGACAAAAGCTAACTTATAATATAAGAATTTTATTTTAATACTTTTCAGTTCTTCGCCAATCCCCAGCATGGGTGTGTGCCACGGTTTCAAGGGACTACTACGACTACTACTACAAGTGTATCTTTGTGTACCTCTAGTGTAGCTCTAGTGCAGGGGCCGTAGGCAAGGGCGTAGGCAGAAATTTTTTTTCAGGGGGGCACCTCCTTGGTCTAAAGTGGGGGCCGGGCAGGCAGATGTGGTCGAGTGTCATTTCGTGCTCTTTATTTCATGGGGAAAAAATATCGGGTTGGGGGGTTGGGGGGGCACGGGCCTGGTGTGCCACCCCCTGGCTACGCCACTGCTCTAGTGTACCTCTAGGTTCAGTACGTGCTTTCTGGCCTGCCTTTCAGACAAACTTGCTCTATACATGAAGTAGATCGCTCTTGCGTATTCCTTCGCGGCCGGCCTTTGGGGCCTCATTGTATGCGGACAGGCTTGCACCACGTGTTCGCGAGTCCAAGTGTAGAAGAGGAAGAAGAGTTCTAAACCATGCTCGCCTCGCGCCTCTGCCGTTCCATCCAGAGACTCCAGGGCCTCGAAGCCGGCGCCCCGACGCCGCCGCCGTCGGCCGCACCGGCCGCACCAAAATTGCTCTCCGCAAAAACGAAATCGGTCGACCATGCTGTCCACGCTGCAGCTAGTGTGCCTGGTAGCCTTCGGGATGTACCTACTGTACTACTACACGTGCGTGGTGCGCAAGCCGTGGGTCATCTGCGGCTCGACAAACATGCGCACGTTCCTGCGCGTCAACTGCGGCTCGCTAGTCGAGGAACCCTTCTGGCCGCCCATCTGGTGCATCGGATCAAACTTCCAGTGCCTCGTCAGCCTCATCGTACAGGTGGGACGCTTTACTCTGCATTCAACTTATCGAGAGGACGCCACAGTGTACGTTGAAGGTGCAGGCAACGACTTTATAGCTGTGCTGTCTCAGTGACTTGAGGTAGTGGATCATAATAAACATCACTTTTGTCAGAAAAGCACGAGCCATTTGAATATCCGTTTTCACAGATTTTGACAAGAAATCGTGATGGTTTTTTCAGATGCTTTTATAAAGAGGGGAAGAATAAGTGCCGGAATTATAGGCTCCAGGACACAGTCATGTGGCACGCCGCTAAGGGGAGCTTCCGATGAAACTTGGCCACCTGGGGTTACTTAACGTTCACCTAAATTTAACTACACGAGGGCTTTTGTAAGATCGCAAATCGCTTTCGTCTTTCGTTTTGTTCTACATCGGCTCCTCCCTGTCCGGCCATTTCAGTTGGTTCAAACTCCGGCATTGTCTTCTCGGATTCACGCTACCACAAGTGGTTGATCATAGGTGGGATTATATTCGGAGCCTTATCTAGAGTGCGTAACGTAGGTTATACCTCGACGGGTTAAATGAGCAAAATAACGTGCATATGTGTTACTTTCTCTATGTGCAACCCCCCCCCCCTTCCCTCCTTCCCTTCACTGCAGTGATGCAAGACATACAAAGAAACATGGTTAATTTGTCCTCTTGTAGCGGACTCATCTGCATGCTTTCGACAAGTACCGCAGATTGGACAAGTTGGTGCATCATGTGGCCTCTCCGCATGCTTTTGTCACTCATGAGCAGCGAAGAGCGAAGTTGTGATCTCTCGGAACCTCGGGAAACTGTCTCTATGAAAGTTTCCGGGTTTGCTTCATACAGAACTTTCTGCCACTGCTGCCTCTGCGGCGGCAGATGCTGACGCTTTCGGACGGAGGCACGGTGGCGTTGGACTGGATCAACGAGGAATATCCGCCGCCAGTGGTGCTCTTCCTGACGGGCCTGTCCAGCGGCAGCCAGGTGTACTACATGCGCTCGCTGGTGCCCTTGGTGGCGCAGTTGCGATGCCCCTGCGTGGTGCTCAACAACCGCGGCCAGAATGGACTGCACCTCAACAACTTCAGGCTCGTCTCGGCGCTAAGCACCGGCGACCTCGCCGAGGTAGGACAACAGGCATGGGCGTCCGGTGTGTGTGTGTGGGGGGGGGGGGGGGGGGGAGCGGGCGCCCCCCCCATGGAATTTCGAATATTTTTCTGTGCAGTGGCAATAAGCGCCACAGTTTGATTAGCACACTCAGGTCCGCATATCCCTGTGAAAGGGCCTTCAGGATTGCGAGTCAACTTTGAAAGTTACACACTAAGTAGTAACTAATCATGCCGGTCATGCCACGGCAGTGAAAGAGAGGCTGTCTACCTTCTCCCCACCCTTCCCTCTCCTGCGGATGCTCGTGAAGCATAGCAAAAGTGTAAAACGCTCAGATCAGTACCGCGTGTAGAACGATAACCGCCAATAGCGAACTACGGTGTGATATGTGTACCCTTGTTGTGACTACCAAAGCAGTCAATCAAATTCGGGTCTTATGCCCTGTGATTTAAGAAACAGCTGGTCTTTAGAAGTCACTGACAAACGCAAAATAGGGCAACCGTTTCAGCACATGCACAGACCCTAAAACCTAGAGTTTTGTATTGTTTTGCAGATCCATTTACTTGCCCGGCCCGTGTTCCGATTTCAACGGCTGATTATTACGGCTGGTCGTTATTGGCTTGATTAAAGGGGTGATGAACCACTTTTCCAAGTAATGATCTAATGACCTTAGTATCGGAGTTTACTGCTTCCCGAATCGATTGCCGCAAAAATTTCTCGAATCCATCAAGAATCAGCGGAGTTACGGGGGTTTGGCGCACGCTCTCAGCGCTTTCTCTCTTTTCTCGTGCCGACGAGCGCACTGGAAGCTAGACAGGGAGGGATAGCATGGGGGTAAGAAGTTACGTCAGCGCGCGTCATGAAACGCGATCGCTCTCCCGCTGTGATTCGCATGCGCGAGTGCGGCTACCGTGTAAAAGTTAGCAGACTGAGGAGTGCGGCGCGGGCAAGTGGCGGCACCCCGTGGCAAGAAGCGCATCTCATCCGGCTATCGGCCAATAAGCATGCTATGTCTCCGCGACGTCAACGTGCAGACGCCCCGCCAACCGACGAGAGTGAGAACCGGCCTCTGTTTGAAAAGAGGGCGCCTGAGGAAACGGCAACTTCGCGATCCGCTTGTGGCCTTTACGCGGCGCGCACGACTGTAATATTTTGCAGAGCAGTTCATAGCCATGTCAGCTTTCCGCAGGTTGTGTTTTTTCAACAAGCCCAAGGGGTGCTTCATGACCCCTTTAAAGTAGTTTGAATTTGCCGAAAGTGTACTCTGGGAGACTACAGAAACCAAAACGAAACTTTGGACGTGTTAGTGTTTCGTCACTTTAGCTTGCCTCTATATCTTAAACCTGTCACCTTTTAGACTACTGCGTTAGCTCAGTAGATAGAGCTAGAGCGCTGCGCTGCTGAGATCACGGTATCAATACCGCTCCCGTGACGGCTGCAGCCCGGTGAGCCTTGCCTCATAATAAGATCCTCCTTCCCGAATAGGGAGTTTCCAAGCTGCATTTTTTTTTTACTCGATAGTATATGGCTGTGTATAGCATGTTGGCTGACAATGCAAGAACGTTGCCAGGGTTGTAGCCAGCATTTTATCAGGGGTGACCTTTCTGTATGTGCTTGTTCGTATTTATTCGCGCACATATACACACATGAAAACTGAACCTTTCGGGGAGGGGAGGCGTGAAAGTCCCAGTCCCCTCTGACTGCGCCTATGAACGCTTCATAATGCTACTGCGAAATGAGCGTATACATGGCGACATGAATTGGCGCACTGATGGTAATGGTGTCATTGATGTGCATATCGCAGGTGGTGGCGGCGGTGCGGCGGCGCTTCCCGGGAAGCGTGGTGGTGGCTGTGGGCTACTCGATGGGCGGCATGCTGCTCAGCCACTACCTTTTGCAGACGGGCGACGCGTCGCAGATCGACGCCGGCCTGTCCGTATCGGCGCCTTTCTATTTGCCCACCAGCTACGACAACCTGATGAGCTGGTCATCGAACTTCCTCATCAACTTGTACCTCACCAACTGCCTCATGACGCTCATCAGGCGGAACCTCCACGTCATGGGCGCAACCGTAACACTGCTTTTTTTATTATTTATTAAGGCGAAAGCCTTAGAAAAGTGATAATTGACCGTCGGCCAGGGCGGCGTCAACACGAGTGTACGAGTGATGCAAAGAAATTATCATCGCGTAATGACATCAGCTCGTGACATTATCATGACGTCACAGATGCCCAAATTTGTGACGTCAGCATGATGTCGCTGTGAGCTTTAGGTATTTGACTATGAATATACCTATCATTGGCGTTATCAGGAGGGAAGTGGGTTGGGGGTCTCGTACTCTCCCCCCCCCTAAAATTTTCAATTTTGCATGTGTATATATACACGCACACATACAAACGCACGCACGAACATCCATTAAGTCTGGTTGAACCATCCCCACCTCCGAAAATATATCTGGCTACGCCCCTGAATATACTATACTGCACACGGCACCGTAAAGACATCAGAGCACATGTATTTTTCAGAGCGCACGCGCGGATTTTCGTGTGTGTGTGTGTGTGTGTGTGTGTGTGTGTGTGTGTGTGTGTGTGTGTGTGTGTGTGTGTGTGTGTGTGTGTGCGTGTGCGTGTGTGTGTGTGTGTGTGTGTGTGTGTGTGTGTGTGTGTGTGTGTGCGCGCGTGTGTGTGTGTGCGCGTGTGTGTGTGTGTGTGTGTGTGTGTGTGTGTGTGTGTGTGTGTGTGTGTGTGTGTGTGTGTGTGTGTGTGTGTGTGTGTGTGTGTGTGTGTGTGTGTTATAACGTCAGTGCCAAGTTGAAGATTTACTAATGCATGCAGGAGTTGATCGACGTGAACCAGCTGCAACGGTGCCGCACGCTCTACGACTTCGACAACCGCTACACGGCACCGGTGTTTGGGTTCCGGAACGCCATGGATTTCTACGAGTACGCCAGCCTCAATGTGAGTCTATAAACTCGCTTTACAAGCTGTATGCGTTGGCTGCACCCGCAGTCATTAACATCGGAAGTCCATCGATTCACTATAATACAAACAGCAGAGATTGTAAAATTACTCCAAAAAGTAATAGCATTAATTACAAATTAATTTTCCAAAATTATTTCAAAATTTAATGAAATTACGTTATAAATTGTAGCTGGCCGGAAGTAATGACACTGCATTGTTATTACTTTTGAGAAGTAATGAAATTATTTTAAGGAACGCTTATCATTCATGCACAATTCATGTGCACTTTATTTACAGAGCGTGTACATAGAAATCAGATAGAGCCTTGTTCAACGTCCCATGCTTGAGGTTTAGCACTCACATGAGCTTGTATGTGTTATTTCTCTTTCTCGTTTCCTTTTTTGGTCAATTTTATGCCATAATGGAAGCAAATATGCTTTATATCAGAGTAGTTCTCGTGAAATAGTTCGCTTGAAGCAATTAATTACATTACTAAATTACCAGCCCACAAAATTAATTAAAATTACAGCAAGGTTATTTCATTGCTATAATTCACTGCTGCCAAGCCTGACACATAGGCTTGGCAGCGGCGGCCGTATTCCCATGCCAAAATGGGAAAGCATTCACTTACGTGTTAATTTTAAGTGACGCGAGTAAATCCATGCGATCGAAACTTACTCATTTTTTCACCATAACGGAAGCTAATTTACCCCTGCGTTGCTTTTAATCTGTCAAGCGATGGGTCAGTGAATTTCCTGCGATTATTCCGTCCAGCTGATCCAACCGCGTTCTTAGCGATTACCATACGTTAGAAGTTTCACTGGTCATGTCGACGTCACCGCTGGGTGACGTCGACATGACCACAGACGTTCAAGGCCTCGCTTGCACGGATGCGCGTGTAGTAAAATGAAACTAAGGGCTCGGAACAACGTAACGTATGTTTATACAGTATGTAAGCAGCGTCCCTCTTGCAAGACAACCTGGGGCCGGGTTCCGTGCTATTTCATGAGTCTCGTCTTCATTCGCACTGTTGTAAAGCCACATCGAGTGGCGAAATGAGAAATTCGTGACGGGGTGTCGTTGGAGCCGACGTTCGACATCGAGTCCGCCGACGTTTCGAGAAGTCCGCGTGTCGAAACGTCGGCCCCGGCAACATCCCGTGTTCACGAATGTTTCATGCGTTCAAGCTTCCGTCGTCCCCTGAACATCCACTTTTTTTTTCTTTTTTTTTCTTTTTTGGATTTCCACATCTCGTGACGAACGATAAGGATGCATAACAAAATTTGAACATACGTAATCACGAAATGCACCTCGGTTTTGTGGCGATATAGAACGTGAGAACCGGCTTAGCATGGTGATTTATTTTGAGGACGATAGCGAAGGGCAAGAAGACGACAAGGAAGCAGCGCCCTCCTGCTTCTTCCCCCCTCTTCTCTTGAGTGCTCTAGCCGAGTATCCCATTGCGGTGTATTTTATTATCACATCATGGTTATGGCACGTGAAACCGGAGAGGCTTTTCTTTTTTCTTTAGTGGTGGTGGTGGTAGACGTTGCGCGGGTCACGTGACCAGAGGGGAAATGGATAAAGAAATAAATCAAACGAGATGATGATGGTCGAAATAATAATAATAATAATAATAATAATAATAATAATAATAATAATAATAATAATAATAATAATAATAATAATAATGATGATGATGATGATAACGGTGGTGGTGGCCAAAATGTGTAAGCGCACGTATTTCAAATCTAGCCGCGCATTTACGACATCACGTGATCTCGCTAGCCAATCACATACACTCGCGCGCTGACAGCTTCGCTGTCCGGCGGTCTTCACGGCATGCTTCACGGCGTGGAACTGGCTGATATTTTTTTCATTCTTCACTTTACCTCTTTGACTGTGCTGATGTTTTCACGCGTGCAGGGCAAGCTGTCGACAGTGCGGCGACCGTTGCTCTACCTGCTGGCGGCCGACGACGCTTTCGGCTCGCTCGAGACGCTGCCGGTGGCCGAAATCGAGCGGTCTCCCTGGCTGAGCGCGGTCGTCACTCCTCGGGGCGGCCATCTAGGATTCGTCGACGGTTGGCTCTGGCCCAAGATGCCCTTCTACGGGGAGCGCTTCGCGGCTGCCTACGTGCGTGGCCTGCTGGCACTCGCCAGGGGACCACTGGGCCCGAAGGCGCTACACTCGCTCGTGCACGGAAGCACTGATTCGCTATCGCCTTACCAGCCGGCCGTAGAAAAGCTCACGGCCAGCTACATCATGTCGCGACCGGAGGACCGAGAAGTCGCTACGGCAGAGAAGCCGTCCCGCGAGAACAAACGGAACCAAGATATTATACGAGCAATGGTGACCACGCATACGCCACCAGGAGCGGTCAAGCACTCGACTGCGGCTCCTGCTCGAACCGGACATGGCGCCTGCGCTGCAGCATATTGAGTGCGGAAGAGACAGGTCCGAGGGAATTCGCTCGATTTATTCGAATATATCGCGCTCGTGGAGAAATTAAACCGAAATTTGGTATCGGCGCAGCATTGCAAGTGTTTTGTGCAAGATATTTTCGTCGTGACCTGCGTTTAACAACGGATGAGCGATGATACATGTACTAGCTGTCGCTTAGATTACCCGAATGACGCATATGTAGTTCCATGACATTAATTATACGTCTTGCTGTTTTTTTTTTCTATAGCACTGGAGCGACTGCTCATGAAAACGGCGTTATATATCTCGCAAAAATTACCTATTTACCAGGCTTGTCGAGGTGTCTCGATACCAGCAAATAAAATCGAGATATCACCACCATATAATCATAATGCCATGTGCGCGGCAAAATGCGCACACTGGCATACACAAAGTGCACGAAACAAAATGAAGGCTGCGAATTCAGCAAATACTTAGCTGTCGTGCTGCGTGTGTCTGAAGAGCGCGAGGACATATCGTGGCGCCACCATGCGGAGGCATCCCTGTGACGTGCAAGGTTGGATTGCTCCGCCAGCCTAAAGCCCCTCCATCACGTCTACTGGCGGAAAACTCATGGAGGGGCTTTACGCCAGCCCTCTCTCGCACAGCCCGCAGCCGCTTTCGCGTCTCCTTTTTAAGTGCGAAGCATTTCTTAGCGAATCCAAGGCACTTCGAGTGTTTCTGTCTACGTATCTATCTAGCCGTCTACGTCTCGGTGCTTTCGTGAACGCCTCCTTAACTAGGGGTAGACCAAAATTGACATGGGAGGGTAAATATGATTTGAAGAACATGACTGTCTGGTCATGACATGAATAACGTGAAAATCCTGTCGCGTACGTCGTCAAACCCTTCCCTCCAGACACCTGTGGCACATACCCGTTTACCAAGGGAGGCGGTGTACGGGTATGCGCCACAGGTGATTGAAAGTTTATATCTACGCAGGAACGGCGAGAACAGACATTGGTAATTTAAATGCGAGAGCGTTAAGAAAAACCGACATCGGCAGCGCTGACCGGACGAATAATAAGAATTATGATCCCAGCAGGAACCAAACCCAAGCATTCTGAGTGGCAATCAGGTATTCTACCAGAGAGCCATCCCAGGTCTAGAAACTGCTTTGGAAAAACACACCATGCAGGCGTAATTTCGGTGCAACGTCAGTTGTGGTTCCGGTGCTTGCTATAATTTTATCATAAAGCAATAAGCACTATATATGTACTCCTACAATACAGGTGTCATGTCAGGTTAACGTCTGTGGTTCCTGCGTTGGCTCCGCTTTTATAGAAGTCTAATAAACATTACATTTGTATTACTATGATTCAGCAAGGAATTCAAGCTTTGCCTGACCCCGCAGGAATACGTTAACAAAATTTACGTATGATATTCACATCATTCCACTGCATAGTGCACTTCGTTTCGATAATACTGACGTACGTGCTCTGACGTGAGTGCGGACGTTATGTCAGGCCATAAGTTACCCTTTAAACGCCAGTGTTGTTGACGTGCCTGTTAAGACCACAATGTGCACGCAACTACTTCACTTACAAAAACACGTCGATCCACCTCGTAACGTTTGGCTCAAAGCAAAAAAAAAAAATGCAGCATAGAACTACTCGCTGACTCCTTCGCATGAAACCAATTCCCACAAGGCGTGGGATATGCCGAATTTTTTATTATTCTTGTTGCACTTCACTTCGACAAAATCAGTGAAGTACTGCGGCGGCTTCGTCACTCACTGACTTTACGAAATGCTAAATAACTGCTCCGGAAAAATATTACGCCCCTCATAATGCCTTAGACAACGCTCTGATTGCCGACGTCGTCTGCTACGGCCATCTATCCACAGGGGCCGAGCGCGCTACTTTCGTATAAGGTAATGAACCATTTTGTGTCGAATTGAAGCACCAAATGGGCGTTAGCGCGTGCTTGCGGTAAATACACATATCTTTGCTCTAATAAATGCGTGCAACCGCGTGCAGCTTCATTCATTGTATAGGTTTGCGTCTAAAAACTAGCTGTGGTTGACACAAGCATGCGCAAATTTACATTCCTGTTTAGCACACACATCTCTATGAAGCACGACGCAAGCGGATTCTCAGTTTTGTGGGAAGCAACGAAGCATGCTTAGAGCTGCATGCAGCCACAACCTTTCTGACATGATTGGAGGCAAACGCAAGAGAACCATTCGGAGTTGTAGCTAGATAACATTTGACATGAGCCCAAGTTTCTCTGCGGCCCGATCTTAAAGGGCCCCTCACCAGGTTTGACAATTTTGAGCCGACGAGCGCAATGCATGCACTAGGCGTTCACGATTACGTCTGCCAAAATTTGCAACGCTACGCGCCGCGTAAATGGGTCAAATTTCAAGCTGAACGCTGCTTGCCCTTCCTCTCGCGGGCGCGCGCTTTAGAGAATGAGGGGATGACGTACATGAGAGAATGGCCCTGCGTAGGTAGTAGTGCTGTGACGTCGCTCCTCTACGTAGACGACTGTGCTCTGACGTCGCCAACAGTAGCACACACCACACAGTAGCACGCACACACACACACGCCAACAGTAGCACGTGACACTGCGATAATTATTTGACACGACGCGTAGTTTTTGTAATTTGTTGCTTGAATGGATGAATAAAACTTGAGAGCAATAATAAAACACACAAACGGAATGTGTGCGTTTTCTTTTTGAATTTTTACTGCGAATCGCAGCGAGATTCGAGACTAATCTACCTCCGTTTCGCACGCGTTCGTGTTCTCGCGCTTTGCGCATCGTGCAGACGCCACCCTTTACAACGAAACTAATATTCTACCGCGTTCCAGCGCTCATTAGGCTCATTTATCCTCCCGCGTCTAACTAGATGTTCATGTGGCACACCGCTAGTCTCGCGTCCGTACAAATGTTGCAGCTTTCGCGCTCAGTAATAGGTTGAAAGCCAAGTGATCGGCGAGGGCGCATTCGGCATAACTTGCAGAGATGAAGCGCAAAGAACGCCGCCACAACACCGCTCGCGTCTCGGGGGCTCGGGCTGGTTCGGGCGCGTCATGCGCTCGTGACATTTTGTGCGCATGATGTGATCATGCGTATGCGTTATGTGATCCTTCCGCTCGCGTGGCGTAGAGGGCAGGGAAGGGATTTGGCTTGCGAAGGCTACGCGGGGCGAGCGGCAAGGGTTTGCAGCTCGCCTCCTCGCATTATGGTTTCGCGCCGCTACAAATTATTGTTTTTCTCAGCTTCTAACGGACCGATTAGAAAAATTCTTGTGGCATAATGCTCTTTATTGGGCTCGCAACAACTTGCAATGTCTAACTAAAATTCGCTAGGTCACCTGGTGAGGGGCCCTTTAATATTACCTGTTCCCCCTTACTGCGCAAATATTCTACGGTTGTCACAGGGTGCACTTTCGATCGCCAACTAGCCACATAGGGATGAAAATTTTCGATGGTTGACTCAGTTCTCCAGCTTCTACAAAAAGGCCAATCGCGAACTAAAAATACGGTACCGATCAGGCTCGACTGTGATAGCAAATGCATCGTGTGCCAGCCGGCCGTATTCTCTGCACACTTGAATGAGCATGCTGCGCGGGGTGGCTTTTACATATTTACATTCCTGTTTAGCACATACATCTCTATGAAGCACGACGCAAGCGGATTCTCAGTTTTGTGGGAAGCAACGAAGCATGCTTAGAGCTGCATGCAGCCACAACCTGCAGCCACAACCTGCATGCAGCCTCAAAATGCCAGTGTCAGTGCGTGGAGGTTACGTCGGCGAGACAGGTAACTTTCAGCAAAGACTCAAGCAGCACATGCATGATGTAAGAAAGAAGGTTTCATCGAACTCGCAGGCCGAGCACGCAGAACCAACTGGCTAGACTGTGATAGGGCAGAAATAACGGAAAGGGAAAAGACGACTTCTCGGCTTTATCTTGAATCTCTGACAATCCAGACAACGGCGCATACGCTTAAACGTATGACGGCAGCTTCCCACACCTCTACGTATGTTGCTACATCATATTAACGCGATAGTGCTAAAGAGCTCGTTTCGCAAAAATTCTGGCGTCGGCGTCGGTGACGGCGTCGTTGGTCGTGAGCGAAAAATCATGTCCGTGACCGAAAAATTGGGAAAGATGCAAATAAAATAAATGAGAAATCTTCGGGTTCGAGTGATAATCGAACCCCGTCTGCTTGGCAAGCAGGTGTTCTACGACAGAGCCACGATATTGTTTTTTTTTTTTCTTTTCATGGTATCTTTTACAAATGTGCGTAATTAGCGTACATAGCGAACAAAATATTCAAGGCGGCCTCTACAAGCGTACAACCAGCGTTACACAGAAAAAAGTATAAAATACCTCTGTGTCCTAAAAGCAGTACATTTCATGAAGCTGAAGAGCCATTTGAATGAAATGCAGCTGCAATGGGGTTCCGCATGTGAGTTTTCCATAAACTGCGCATACCCATTGCAAGAGCATGTTGTTATGACTGGCAGTCGGTGCCGACGCGCTGGCCATCAGAATCGGCGGGCGAGGCGTTCTCACACTGCTAGAACACCTGCATCTTTCCTGGAAACGGCGTTCCCGGGACGGCAAAGCCGGAGACAATGGGCCACCTGGGCTTGACTTTGTATGCTGCCGAAACGGGGAAGAATCGGAGGAGCAAGCACGAGGAACCTGTTGTCCTGCTTCCCCCACCTGCGTGCCGTCGACCACCGGACCCTTGTTGCTTCAAGAGTGCAACGACCCCTCAGCGACAGTGAAATGGACTGTGCCATGGTGGGTGGGGTCGTGTGTGTGATTGGTGGTCATCAAGAAGGAGGAGCCAGCCGGAGGGGTTAAAACGACGGTGCTGAGTGAGAAATGGGGCTCTGAGCCCTCGGTAACAGGCTCATCCAATGCGCTCGTCGCTGAACACTGACCTTGTCTCGATGTAATTGAGTGTACGAAATGTGACTCGACTACGCTACCAAACGGAGTCCGGGTACGACGCTGCCCTATCGTAGCAACAACCTGGTTGCCGATGAGGGACGGATCCAAATAACCGGTCGCAACAACTGGTTGCAGCGGTGAGATGGATTCAAATACCCAGGCACGACAATGTCAACAGGCATACAATTGCTTTTGGGTGGCACGAGATAACGTATGCTATAAGAGTTTAATACCCCTGTCACACGGGCACCCATGAACTCCGTTTAACTTCCTCGTCTTTTCCTCGAGGGAGATGGGGTTCATGTCACACGGTCACCATTTCGCTGAGGAAGTTAGAGCTTTTGGTGGAGGAAATTCGGTTATGCCCATTTCGGCTCGATGGAGTACTCTCGTTCCCAGCCAGCTACTGATACGCTGAAAACCGCACTAGCAAAATCGTCCTAATGAGCTCAATTATAACTTTAAAAACTATATGCTCTTTTTTGCGTAGCATTTCACGCCCCGTGGTGTAAGTTTTAGTTGTATTTTTTCGGACATCAGCGCTTGTATACTCTCCACACCAACGCCTCGCCAAGCCGCCGCTGTGAAGCGTCGCGCGACATTTGTTTCTGCACGTGTGAGGCGCACGTACAAGCACTGTGACAGCAATGGTGATTCCGAGCACTTCATCAACACACAAAAACAATTTTTTGTTGCTTTAAAGGCGACTGCACAGGCAAAAAATTGGACGTTTCGACGAGCGCAGCAGCGCTGTTTCTGCCCCATGCGGCAACCGTCGAAAGCTTACACCGAGCCGTGTAGCACGGCCACAACTCCATTCTCGTAATGCTCCATCACGTAGTTAAATGCCGAACGGAGTGAAATGGAGTTCGGTGGTGGCCGTGTTGTTTTTTTAAAAGCCCTTTCGTCCCTAAAGAGCATAGTATGGCGTCTTTACAGCTGATGAAGCAATGCTCTATAGTTTCATGAACTTCACAAAGGCGACAATTAACTGAAGACATGAAGATGCCTTTGCTGCTCAACCAGGTCTTTACAGGCAGCGTCTGTGTATGCACTTTGTAGAAGAATGTCTTGGATATTGTTGAAATAGGTATTTTCCTCACACGCACCAGCAGGTCGTGTCCAGGCAATCCAACATATAGTGAGCGGTACAAAGGTGCAGGAAATAACATCTAATATGGCATTATCATAGGCGTGCGCAGGGTTCCCCATCAGGGGGGGGGGGCGAAGGTTCATCGCAGCGCTCCCTCCCCCCTACTAAGTCAATGTACGAGGCAGATATTGCCCCCCCCCCCTCTTAGGTGACTAGGGGGGTCAATGTATACAAGGGGGGCGCCCCCCCTCTGCCCCCCACTCCCCGTGCGCACGCCCATGGGCATTATATAGATCTTTCCTTGAACTACAGAATAAATAGTCATTAGAGAATCTGACTGTCAAAAAACGCACTAATTCATACACTTCACGCATGAATCCTTACAAATAGGGAGGCGAGGCACAATTAGCAGACACCACTAAACTTGGTAAAACATCGACGAGATTCACTTGCAAAAATGTTCGAAGCAGTGGATGAGCACTGTCCCGAAAATAGAAAAAACGAGACACCAGTTGTCTAATAAAGAGGTGCACCAACCCAAGACCACCCGCACAAACTGGTCTAAAAACATTGCCATGCCTCATCGGCTCAGAACTTCAAATAAAAGTAGCAAATATTCCGTGAAACTTCCGAATCTAAACACTGGAACAATGTAATATTATCCGTAGAGCTACGCTAATTGTTTGAAACTAATTCAGAAAATAACACTATATGAATGTTATGTAACAAGTCTCCTTAACGCATGTAACATTGCGTGGCAGAGGCGTAGAATCGCGCCAGGCGACAAAACACGTGAATTGTGCAACGAACGCTCAGACATATTTAAAGGGGTCATGAAGCACCCCTTGGACTTGTTGAAAAAAACACAACCTGCGGAAAGCTGACACGGCTATATGAACTGCTCTGCAAAATATTACAGTCGTGCGCGCCGCGTAAAGGCCACAAGCGGAGCGCGAAGTTGCCGTTTCCTCAGGCGCCCTCTTTTCAAACAGAGGCCGGTTCTCACTCTCGTCGGTGGGCGGGGCGTCTGCACGCTGACGTCGCGGAGACATAGCATGCTTATTGGCCGATAGCCGGATGAGGTGTGCTTCTTGCCACGGGGTGCCGCCACTTGCCCGCGCCGCACTCCTCAGCCTGCTAACTTTACACGGTAGCCGCACTCGCGCGTGCGAATCAAAGCGAGAGAGCGATCGCGTTTCACGACGCGCGCTGACGTAACTTCTTACCCCCGTGCCATCCCTCCCTGTCTAGCTTCCAGTGCGCTCGTCGGCACGAGAAAAGAGAGAAAGCGCTGAGAGCGTGCGCCAAACCCCCGTAACTCCGCTGATTCTTGACGGATTCGAGAAATTTTTACGGCAATCGATTCGGGAGGCAGTAAACTCCGATACTAAGGTCATTAGATCATTACTTGGAAAAATGGTTCATTAATCATCATCTATAGCAAAAGCCTTAACAACTGAGATTCGCGTGTTGCCTTACGCGTAGTGGGCCCTTCGCTGTACGTGCACCGAGAACCGAAGCGAGGCTATAGCAATTGAGAAGGCGATGCGCACGTTCTACTCTTGAAGGTGAAGCTCAAGCGTCCTCCAAGTTTGCTTTTTTTTTAAACATACACAACCGGACCGTTTGTGCATTCATTTTTCGTTCTAAACAAGGCTCCCATGCGAAAGCTGAAACGTCTGAAACATTCGGGGTCGGTGTCCATTTTACCCATGGGCTTGAAATAACAATCAAAGAGAGACAGGTGACAGCGGCATCGCGCTCTTGCAAAGCAGGGTAGGGGTAAAAGTGAAAGCTCACGCCTGGCTCCTTCGTGTACGTAGCGCACTGTGGCACGGAGCAGAAAAGTACCCTGCCGCCGATAACTTTTACTGCCCTTTTCCGGATTGTGTAACCTCTAGGGGTCCGCACGCTCCTTTTAAGGCTTCTCGCGGAAGGGAGTGAGGCCTGACGCACTTCCATCACTTAACTCGGGCAGTGATGTCAATGCTTGGGCAGTGAATTAGTCAATATACATACCTTGGGGCAGCATGGTAGTTCAGTAGGTAGGTCCATATATTTGTTTCACAGTGTACTTTGCGTTCTGTCCCCATGAAGGGGCAAGTCAGTTGTTTATATAAGGGTTAATTGCCTACACAATGCTTGCACTTGTGAGATGTGCTAAAAGGAAAAATAGGAAAATATTGTTGTCTACTTTTAATATTTACTGGGTGTCACTGATTCTAAAAAACTCACAGGGTTCCTTACGCATTCGACTAAGACGACTCAGTCAATGTATTGATCCTCTCGCCACCCCGTGAAAGCTTTCTGCACCTCACCTGGTTTAGCACTGCCTCCGTGATCGGCCCGCCGATCACGGAGGCAGTGCGAAGCGGCGATGTCGTGATGGCGTCATCGTATGACGTCACTTCGTGTGACGTCATAGTGACGTTACAAAATTCGGCGCTGTGCGACGTCATGATGACGCCGTGTGATTGCAAATTTCCTGCAGCTCACCTGGTTTTGCACCAGGGGCGTAGCCAAGGGGGGGGGGGAGGGTTGGGGGTGTTCAAACTCCCCCCGAAATTTTTCAGTTTTGCATGTGTATATATACACGCACACATACAAACACACGCACGAACATACATAAAGTATGGTTGAACACCCCCCCCCCCCCGAAAAAAATTTCTGGCTACGCCCGTTTTGCACTGGCACTGCCTCCGTGATCGGTCACCGATCGCGGAAGCAGTGCGAAGCGGCGATGTCATATGATGGCGTCACTATGACGTCACAAAAGTTGGCTATCTGTATCGTCATGTGGTGACGTCATCACGTGATGATTTTTTGCGTCACTCGTGTTGACGCCGCCGACGGTCAATTTTCGAGTTCGATGACGCATCTAAGGCTTTCGCCTTAACAATGTGAAGTAAGGGGTTAGGAGAGCCCGAATCGGAAAGTCAGCTTAGCATGATGTAAACAAATCGCGATACGTGCCGCGACCAACTACATCCGAACAACTTGAGGATTATACGGACACTTTTGATTGCGATCAGGGCCGATATGGATAGGATTTTTCGATATGAACAATGGTCGCTGCTTCGAGGTCCAAAGTTATCCGGATCGAGTTTGGCACATACGTCAGCCAGACCGAGATACGTAGACCGCAAACGTCGGGATTCCGATTGGGCCTGTTCAATGTTACGAGTGACCGTGTAGCAGAACCTGATCCGCATCGACCCTGATCGCGATAAAAGTGGCCGTGTGACATTGGCACTACTTTCCCTACACGGCACGTGCAGTTCAATTCTGCTATGTTCGCATCACCGGCCAACTTCAGGGCGACTCGATGTTAATCCTTCGTAAGCCCGGACGATTCCAGCACGAATGCGATAATGTGCACTGGACCGTCAGAGCAGCACGTGGACGCAATGGCACTAAATTCAATAATTTGGCACGCTGCAACGACCTCGTCACCTTCAACGAGACACCTGACACCGTCTCCAACATGGTTAAGAATGGCGCTCAAGGCAAGAGCACTGGAAACGAGAAAGAGAACGCTTATTAGCCTTACAACACGTTAAAAAGCAACAAGCGCGTATTGAGCGGTCGCATCAAGCAAATGCTTTTCGCGTCGATTCATTTACGAAATATAGCGATTCACGTTATGAATTTCCGTTGCAAAAAGCAAAGAATAAGATTTCTACAGGTTACCCACTGTCGACCAAACCGTCGTCAACTTCCACTGTAACTTCGCAAAGTACTACAAACAGCGCATACAATGCTGCTGAAGCGGTCACTGCTGACCAGCATCCACACTTCGGGGTTTCGTCCGTTCACCGCTAGGCGCCGTCTCTGTTCGATCTTGCGGCCAATAGCAGTTCTTCAATTGAAGGACTCTGGCTATAGCTATGCTTGCCTTTTTGGCAAGAAATGCAGCCACAATCGAATTGATTAGTAATATGGGTTGAAACTTTCAAAAATAAAAAATTTGCAAGAAACGTTTCACAAGGTAGATTGTGATGGCTCAGTAAAGTTGAGATTCCAGGAATTTTCTCAGCCTTCATTTTTGTTTCACCACTAAAGTGCACACACTGATACCACAGAAACGTGTGCACGTCTTACTGTAGCACCAGGTGCATATACGCTGTGCTTTGTGTGCGTCTGGTCTCTGTTCACCATCACTATGTGCCCATGGTGATCTGCTGCTGAGCCCAATAGAATGCTTTAATACCATGGCACCAGCATCACAACACCCTACAGCCCGAGGGTGCATGCCTTTGAGGAACCTGTGTGATCTGTGTTCAAGTATGCCCAGTACCAGAGAATATGACGAATTTTTAAAGGACCCTTGATACCAAAATTACAAACTGCATACATGGACATTTCCAACCGATTATTAGTGGCGAACGTTGCCTTTAAGATATTTTAATTTGGAGCTAAAGTGTGGCTGCTCATCTGAGTTGGCAGCACTTCACAACATACGCCACTAATAGGACGTTGATCAGGGACCCCGTGTGACGTTCCACAAGTAAAGCAGGTATTGTAGACGTCAGAGATAAGATTGTGGGTTTGTTATAATTTTAGGCGGCATTTAGAAGTGATGTCATAATTACAGACGTTAGCATTAATTATGCAATACATTAGAGCATTTACCATTGTTTCTGGATGACCAAACACAAAGCTACTAATTAAAGCATAAAAGTCAGAAACAAGAATTTTGCTGTCGGGGGCCCTTTAAAGTGGTTAGCATTTAATACACTCAAGGCAGGCTTCCTATTTCTATATACCTTTTATTGAATATCACACAACACACTCAAATAACAAGTGATTACACCAGATATCAAAAGTGTCACACATGTATTGTATATGCTGAAATAACCACATACCCTGAGGCCTGAGGAGAGACTAGAGTTGCAAGGGGCACTAGAATGTGCAAGTGTAAACAAGCTGGCTCTTCAGTTTAAAAAATTAAGTAGAAGTGGTGTGAGGCATAAGGTGGTCAAATGTGCAGATGCAGTTAAGAATGAAGAACAAGATTTAGATAGTCTCCAAAACTACTCGAGAGGGCCTTTGGTTTGAGAGCTCTCATCTAAACAGATGAGGACAGAAAAATGTTGTCACTCAGCTTGTAATGTACCAAATTTTTCTAGGCTTGCTGCACTTAAAAGAGTTAAAATCTACAAACTGCAGGAAGCAGTTCTTTTTAATTAGGCCATCAGCATCCACTTCACAACCATTTAATTCAGCCAACAAATAACCAAATTTGGACTTTGTAAACTGCATCTATAGGGATAGCAATATATAGGACATTGATTTATGTAAACTTTGTTCAATTTAGAAATTTTACAAAACCCTGTGAAAACTGGCAATTTTATGCAAGCTGTAGACTAACATAAGAGATTATTCCATTTATAGATGCTTTAACAGATCAAGTTTACTTAAATGTGATATCTACTTTTATTGGAGGCATATTTAATATAATTTCTGGGATTTTAAGTGTCAAAACCATGATATGATTATGAGTCACACCGTAGTGGAGGGCACCAGAAATTTCAACCCCCTGGAATTCTTTAACGTTTGTTTAAATCTAAGTACACTGGCCCCTAGCATTTCACCTTCATCCAAATGTGACTACCGCGACTAGGGTCAATTTGCGACTTTCGGGTCAGCAGCCAAGCACTGCAACCAATGTACCACTGTGACGGCTATTGTAGGAACATTACACTGAAAATTTATGCTTACATATACTATATATGTACACCCGCCCACAAAAGTTTTCGGAATGTGAGCTCCACTTTAAAGGGGTCATGAACCACTTTTCCAAGTAATGATCTAATGACCTCAGTATCGGAGTTTACTGCCTCCCGAATCGATTGCCGCAAAAATTTCTCGAATCCGTTATGAATGAGCGGAGTTACGGGGGTTTGCCACGCTCTCAGCGCTTTCTCTCTTTTCTCGTGCCGACGAGCGCACTGGAAGCTACACGGGGAGGGATGTCACGGGGGTAAGAAGTTACATCAGCGCGTGTCATGAAACGCGATCGCTCTCCCGCTGTGATTCGCGTGCGCGAGTGCGGCTACCGTGTAAATTTAGCAGGCTGAGGAGTGCGGCGCAGGCAAGTGGCGGCACCCCGTGGCAAGAAGCGCATCTAATCCGGCTATCGGCCAATAAGCATGCTATATCTCTTGCGACGTAAACTGGCAGATCTGCGACGTCAATGTGCAGACGCCCCGCCCACCGACGAGAGTGAGAACCGGCCTCTGTTTGAAAAGAGGGCGCCTGAGGAAACGGCAACTTCGCGCTCCGCTTGTGGCCTTTACGCGGCGCGCATGACTAATATTTTGCAGAGCAGTTCATAGCCGTGTCAGCTTTCCGCAGGATGTGTTTTTTCAACAAGCCCAAGGGGTGCTTCATGACCCCTTTAAATGCGAATTTCTGCTCTGTTAATGCACGACCCTTCTAACCTAGCAGGTAGTTGCGTAGGTCGCAAGGACTACTACAGGCTGGAACATCTATTTGGAGGCTATATTCTCAGACAAAGCGGGAATATCACTTTTTCGGAAATTTCGCGTTCCGCAAACTTTTGGGTGGAGGAGTACATACATATATTTTAGCTATCAGGACTTGAAAAAGACTGAACAACTTCATAAAAATACAGCTTTCTACAATCGGTAGAATTTAGCTCTCAATGCAGCAAGCTTCATTAGATTTAATTCAATAGTTGCCTAATGAAATAATTTCTTCACTTCACATGTATTCGAATAGGAATATTGGTACAGGCCCCCATTAGTTACTGTTCCATAAGGAGCTTGTTTGATGAAGACATTTCACAAACAGAAGTATAACTGTGAAACTCACAGCAACACATGTACTTAATACAACAATTCTCAAGTCTATATCAGCATCAACATCCTGCACAAACTACTGCTCTACATCATTTTGTATTCAATATGCAAAAATTATTCAAGCACTGTATACAACATGCGCATTTTATAAATGGTAGCAAAAAGACTGTACAATATGCTGTACTCAGTTTTAAAAAATAAGCACCAGAATTTTCTTTTTTTTAGCACTAGCATGTTGTAGACCGCCTAACAACACTACGGTTGCAGAAATTTAAGGCACTAACCTTACAGTGAAGGTTCAAATAACCTCCACGCAAATGCTATTCTGTTAAAATTTGTTTGAACCCATTAGGATATGTGCTTGAAACTAGTTCGACACATTTTGTATGTTCTATCAACAATTTCTGTGCATTTGTGCATGCAAAATTCTGCGGCATAAAAAGCTAGAAAAAGTTGTTGCTTAGTGCTCTGTAGTATATGCCTGGTTGGCTATAACAACTTGCTATATAAAAGCTACACAGCTAAAGAATATGTGAAGAAAGCTTAGCCTTCTAGGCCCACTGCGGAAAGGATTAAGTCTTTTTGAAACTCTGATGACTCGCTTTGTTGATAAATCTTTGGAATTAACATAATCACATGAAAGCATTCATGGAGACAGCTTTATGTCTAGAGTTTTAAAGGTAATGGATGTAAATTAACTTCAAACAGTAGAGGGAACTTAATGTGCCATTGATGCATCTGTGGCACTGTGAAGTGCACAGCACTCAAATGCTTTTGGTACGCAAGGCAGATAGTGGTTAAAAACTTTGAATCTACCATTTCTGAAGCTTCCTACTGCTATTATCGTGCATAAATGTAGTTCCAAAAGAAAGAAAAGAATTCACAGTTTAATAAAAAAGAGGAGTAATATACGACAGGAGAATAAGCAGATGGGCTTGTTCCCAAGTTTATGCAATACTAGATGGAGGATGGCTGTCAACATTGCATGAGTTAAATGAACAAAATTAATGATGAAATCCTGTCTTGAAGTTCTCACTAAAAAAAATAAAACAGGGGCAACGCTGTTATAGCACAGACCAGAGTTCATGCATGGAGCAAGACGCAATGCATGCAGTAGTCACGCAATATGCAAGAATGCCAAGGTGCTATCATGTAAGGATAACACAGAAGTGTACGTCATATTGAAGCAACAATATGGCTTGACTGCGAACATAATGCAAACTGTGATATTTTTGCAGAAAACAAAGGATGTAATCTTTAGAATAAGTGCAACATTAGAACAACAGATTGTAGAACTCCTATGTTCTTTCATGATGACGGCAAACATTTCGAAAAATAATAAGACATCCTGCCTCGGTTTGTCAACAATGAGTCAATCCATAGTGGCAGCCTTTCGTGTTTTCCTTTAAGTTTATGAAAGGCACCTGCCAAAAACGATGACGCATATGTTAAGCATTTATTTGGTTGCTTGCACTGAATCGCAACTAAACTTAGAGATAGAAATACATTACAATTGATAAACGGAAACAATTAGGCCCATTCAGCTGCTCATAAACAAGCTCAGATGGAATAAGTAGCACATAAACAAAAATATGAATATATAAGAGAATAAGCTACACAAACATTTCCCCACTTAAGTGGCTCAAAAGTTCCAACAAAGCACGCAGCAAAAATTAACACAACATAAAAACCAACAAAGAGTTATCACCATTTTACATGACTATAGTAACTTATAACAATGTGCACGTGAACACAAGAGAAGAAATCTTCACTGGGCACTACAATGTGCGACAAAAATTACATTTGATTATACTGTAAACAGTAAGTAGACCAAAGTAATATGACACAAGGTTACGCAGCATGAATGAGTATGAACCATGCATAGCTATAACTACTTATTCTGACTCCACCAACGTATTCCGAGATGGATCAACTTGTTCCAAAAGGGTTGTCAGAATGTTCCATGCCTAATTAACTACATTAGACTTGCAAGAATTCAACTTGAAAATTCAAACTTTCAATTAATTCAAATAATTCCTAACTTTTGGTTGGCCTGCTATGTCATCAATGTATTTTAAAGCCGTCTAATTCAAACTGCTTCATTGTGTTACTTCCTTTGATTCATGCCTTTTGCGTGACCATGCTGGAAAATAACTGCTGCCTTTGTAACTTCCAGCTGAACATTTGTGTTCTTATGTCACTAACAGCCACAAATAAAGCCGATTTTCCATCTACACATGTCAGAGCGGCCAAACCACATGCACCAATAAATGCATGCTGATTGAGGAAGAACGAAAGAAAGCGAGACAGTCTGGCCATGATCTACTGCGTGTGGAGCACTTAAGCCGCTTTTGCCGCAGCGCACTGGTGTCATGCAGAAAAGTGTACTAAGACTGACAAGGAGCTACCCGCTGTCATGGGACGCAGTGGTCACATTATGCCCCTTAATTGCACACCCATGTACGCAGCTTATAATAACGTGTACCAGTATAATAGCTGATGTCCAAGTACTTTACTCGCACTTGTTCAGAGCTATCCGTGATGTTGTTGCGACTGAGACCAACATACAAAAATGTACACCAGTTTTATTGTCATGTTACCCCGATTTAAGAACTTCGAGAATTTTTAGGTGCACAAGTTGGCAGGCATGTATCTGTGAATGTTTCATTACAACATAAGTTGGTATGTTGCCCCGTGTCATATTTATGGAACTTATAACGATTCAAACAAAATCCTAGCGACCCCTCAAGCTTGAATTATTGAGATTACTGTATACAGACGCTAGCCCTTACACAGTTAACAACTGAAACAGTTCATTGTCAAATAAATGAAGGATGCCACATGAAACACGATATTCAATGATTATATTCCCAAATTGCAGCAATAATTTTACAGACCAAAATGACAAAATCTTGACATTAGTGGCTTGCTGTGTGGCATAGGCACACAATGAACTGAACTCGCCAATGTATCAATTTTAGCAATGAGCCTTGTACATTGCTTTGGCTACGGGTGATTAAATCCCGCTAAAGAGTTTCAGCAGTTACATTGCCTTTTACAAATAAGCCTCAATTTAGATTTCATGCTTAGTGCTAACAAGATGGCCAATGATTAAAACATCTGTGTGCTACATACATTTAGCAATGGAGTAGGAAGTGGTTTGGTTGGTCTCTAATGCT
>NC_051178.1:150229577-150268901 GCF_013339695.2 Rhipicephalus sanguineus | reverse complement strand
GCGATCGACCAGATAAAGTAACAAT
The DNA here is from genome assembly GCF_013339695.2 of Rhipicephalus sanguineus. Classification (NCBI taxonomy): domain Eukaryota; kingdom Metazoa; phylum Arthropoda; class Arachnida; order Ixodida; family Ixodidae; genus Rhipicephalus; species Rhipicephalus sanguineus. The sequence goes on along the minus strand of NC_051178.1, from coordinate 150,268,876 downwards.
GCCGAGAGCCTGTCGGACCGTTGACGGCAGCGGATACCTACCGGCGGGATGATGCAACTTCAAAACCAAAACGCGTTCCCGTAGCAACTGGCGCTTCGCGGGAAATCTGAATTTCCTATTCAGCGATTGTGGCTACGGCACGCCAGCAACTCAAGTTAGAAACGCATGCCGCGTTTTTCACGAGCGAAAAACAAGACATGCAGCGGACGCCGGCGTTGCCGCCGACTGCGTCGGTTGCTATAGCAACGGTGCAGAAAGCACTTTCTCTCTTTAGGTTGCGTCTTCCCGCCGCTAGATACCCGCTGCGGTCACCGGACCAACAGACGCGCGCCGTTGTTACTTTATCTGGTCGAACGCGCTCTGCATGCAAGCCGAGAAGTGTCCACACCTAAACAGTATATATCTTACACCGTGGTTACGGTCGAACTTTGCCAAGACACAGTCAACGTCCGATTGAAAGTGGTCCCTAGATTTTCAATACGCTTCACCTCATCACATCCCGGTATTGCGGCAAAGCTGCCTTTCATGCTCTGTTACGGTCGCAAATGTACTAACTCACGAAATGCTGGTTCCAACATGAAGATGAAAGACGTGGCAGAGGTGGGGGCTCAATTAATGCTGTTTTGGACCTGAAATTAGGGCAGGAAGTCCGAAAAATCGGAAGCCGAAGCTTTTTAGCATCCAAAATTTCAGATGTTCTTACATATCGACGTCTACGAGGCAGATTTGGAACTCCGGACTTGAAGGGAGCACACCCCTGTCCGCCACATCAGTTAGGCTTGCAGAGAAGTTGAAAGAGGAGGAGAGTCTGGGGAAATGGCATCTTTGCCTATCACGTGTAAAGTGTTGTCGGCAACACTTTGGTTGCACCAAATCATGTACATAAATAGAATTCGACCTCTACATTGCCTCATTCTTGATAAGACAACTATGAAACACCACCCCGCCAGTGCTTGATCAACTTAGCGAAAAGAAACACTTTCATGTTGCTATCTCATAAGAATATGCTTAGGAATCCTGTCTAACTTTTCTTTCTGCAATTTCGCTTCGAAGTATTCGAAAAATATTCGTGAAATATTCCAGAAATATTCGAGAAATATTCGAAAAATATTCGATTCGATTCGCACTCACACTTCAATATTCAAATTTGCTTCACACCCAAAATTTTGCTATTCGCACAGCTCTAGAAAAATGGCATTATATCAGCATCATGGTCAGGTTATGTGGCATCCTTTCTGCTGTGACTGTAACACTTATGATACGTATATAAAAAACTGTATGGTAATGAGATCAGGTTATGCTAGGTTAGGCTACGCTTTAACTTTCTCTTTACCACGGCACAGCTCCTTGAAGTGATCACAGAACCCAGCTATACATTGTTTATGTTATCATGTTAAAAATGAGTGCTTCTGCAACAAATCTTTATCACTATTATTGTTAGCACTTAACAACTGGTTCTCTGAGTATCGAAGAAACATTTCGACAAACTCCACACAGATACGCTTGCAGAATGTACAAACTAGTTTGGTAATGCTACCTAGGGATTGGCATGTATCCACATTGAGGGCTAAAGACTCATGCGCTACTATGGTAAATCTTCAAACCAGCACCCGCAGAAAACCGTCGCTGTAAGTGCTGCTCTTATTAAGACAGACATAGGGAGAACAGGCTGACCTGAAGCAACTGCAGATTCTCTTGCACACGCTCTGGACGGTCATGGAGGTATGACTCAAGGTGAAACAAAGCCCGAGTGTAGGCCTGGCAGTTGAATGACACACGTGCCAGGAGGTCTTGTGGGATGCGGGCCACAAAGGATGCCTCTTCATCACTGAGCACTGCCACTGCCGCTGCAACCCCACATGTTGAGCTACAGCACTGTCATCACTGAATGCAATTTATGAGGCAACAATGTCTCCACACAGACGAAAGGACAACGTGATGGGATCAGGCATGAACGAAAATGCATGCACAAATCTGTGAACAGAAAAATTCAAAGAATGAAAAAAAAGAGAGAAAATAAAACCAAGTATTTTGTATGCAGATTTCACATCACTGAAAGTTGAGTTTATTCTTTTCTACGGAAAGTGTTGTATTACACATATGAACTACACAGTCAACCGCACCAACATACTGCCTATCTCAAGCTCAGTCTATTGAACTGAATTCTTCGAATTTTTCTGTTTGAACTTCATTTGCCATAGTGCAGTCTAGAAGAACAGAAAGTTGGGCGAGTTTGGACTGATCCATGAAGTCAAAGTCAAAGTTTATTTTCTATTCTGTCGTACAGAAAGAAAGGTCTGTGAAAAAAAGCTGTGTTAGACAGCGTTTCCCTGTTGGTGTTGCCTTTTGATGCACGATAAAACCTGGCCACTTTCTGTAAATAAAGTTTAGTTTGAAGTGAGCGCTCGTCTTGTCTGGTTCTTTTTGTGTATTTTGTGTGTTTTGCGCTTCCAAATACCTTCATGGATAGTGCAGTCTTTGTAAAAGTCCAGTACAACGATTTTCAGCTGAGCTGTTTGTGCAGTTGTACACACACTAATACATAACAGGATAACACTTCTAAATCAGAAGCACTAAACTAGATGGCACCCATAATTTCCATAACATGGGCACTTAGGTAAATATTTTTGTGAGTAGGCTTGGTTGCACAATCCTACTGGAGGTATACTTTATACATACGTGATGCTGACGACGTCCCAGGAGCGGTAGTGTTCCTGAACATCTTGGCACGCACGGCTAAGTAGTCAAGTATGGAGAAGATGGTCTGAGAGCATAGGTGCAACAGACCAGAATTGTCGTCTGTCTGCTCACAATGCTGCAGAACTGCCAGCACTTCAGTCATTACCTGTACCAATATGAAAAAACAAAAACAAAAACACATCAATCTCAGATATATGCTAAGTCTAATGCAGGACAAAGGCATTGCGAATAAGCATATATGAGTGAGTCCACGGCAAGCCACAATTTCACTCATGAATGTTCAACATAGCACAACTTTTGTTCAAACTGCCTTAGGAAATCCATTATTGTTTTCTTGCGTACAGTTCACATTCCAGGTTACTGTGATATGCTGATCTACTTCGTGATCCTCTCAGTTCAAGAAAAAAACTTGCCCAGAAAAAGACACACAAAATGCTTTAAAGCCTAGATATTTGTGCCACAAGAATAACTGCGTATTTGAAACCAGCACACAAATACACATAAACTCAGCGAGTTTCAACAAAATCAATCAAGAATTAAAAAAAAAAAAAGGTTTTAAAGAGCAGCCTCGTCCCTTAAGCAACAGACAGATGAAAGTCGCACCTGCTCCCTGCCTGCAGCATCCGTGTCGGCGAGGACACACACCAGAACTCGTGGCAAGAGGAACAAGGCCAGGTTGGAGTCATTCTTGAAGACCAGGGAGCAGGCCCTGAACACCTTGAGGGCCTTGTCCTCCTTCAACTGTGCATCAAGACAATCACAACTGCGCATTTACATGCAAGCTGCGGCATGGAGGTTAAGTGAAGGGCGCACATATTTCTCCATCATTAACCTAGCCGGGGGTAGGGGGGGGGGGAGGGTCCAAACACCCACCCCCTAAAAAATTTATACAAGCAAGTAACTCTCTGTGGCAACAAGGGAATAGCAACAGTGAAGGAGTTTCTGCACGTTAATTGCTGCACTAAGAATAAGAAGCCCAGCGGATTACACCTTCTGTTTCGACTTGTCGCAGCAGACAGTGAATCAGCTTAACCTACGACGTGCACTGGTTTTGGACGTAGTTGCCAAATAATGAGCGGAAATATGAAAAAATTTTAAATTTGCAACAGAGTGGCAAATTTTACATCTTAATCCAGGATAAGTGCCTTAGTAACAAGGCTTTGTATGCTTTATGTTTCCCAGTCAAAAAAAAAAAATGCGAACAATGCTGAGGGACTACATTCAGGTGTGCTGTCTAAGCATGCGCCTTGCATCTACAGCTCTGCTTTCAATATTACAAATCAGTTCTGTGGAATCTCGCAAGGTGGCAGGAAGGTTCAGAAAGGAAAAAGTGACAACCGCCCATTTGTAGCACAAAGCCACAAGGAAGTCCACACGGATTTCTCAGAAAGAAAGCTTCTAAGTTGATGAAAAATTCATGCTGGTCCGGGGTTCGAACCCGGGACCAATGGCCTTTTGGGGCGGTCGCTCTACCAATTGAGCTAACCAGGATGCTAGCAATTGGCAGCGCGAGGGCGAATTAATCGACAACTCGAATCACATGGCCAGTGATCAGTTCATCAAATCAGTTCATCAATCAGTTCATCAGCAAATCAGTTCATCTTAAATATTCGTCTTCAAAATTTGTTTTAACTTTGCTAACAAACTCTGAAAAAGAAAATGGTAGAAGACTGGAAGGGCGCAGACTAGCTGTGCACATCCAATCTTCTACCTTCTTTGCTGTTAGAGCTTATTAGCGCAGTTAAAAAAAAATTCTTCAGGCAGTGAGATTCGAACCTGCGTGCCCTCAATCCTAAGGCGAGCGTCCTAACCACTCGGCTATCCAGGCACGCTTAAGTTGTTGGCAACTTTTCACGTAACACACATGATGACTTCATATTTAAATATAAATGTGCTAAAATCAGTGTCACATAAAACTAATACTTCATCCAATATGCAGCCCCTTTTAATCACCTAAAAAAAAAGAAGCGTACAATTTTCAGTTTTTTTATTAGCCAATGCTTTACACACAGTAATTCTTAAAAAAAGAAAAAAAAGCACCACCGTAAATGTTTTTAAAAGCACTACCGTAAATGTTTTTTGCCATTCACTTCTGCAGTAGGACCTCGGTAGAGCAGGTCCGTAGTCAGGAATTTTTTTTTTGGGAGGGGGGGGGGGGGCACTTGCTGAAAACCTCGATTTTTTTCAGAAAAGCACCTATTTTTATTATTTATTTTTAGTAAAAACAGATACTTCACCAAAATCTCAAGGGGGGGGGGGGGGGGTCCCGGGCCCCTAGGCCCCCCGCCCCCCCTGTCTACAGGCCTGAGATGGTGTTCCCTTTTTTTCTCAGTGTTTATGAAGATCAGCAATAATACTCTCTGGAGCGTGACAAATAAAGGCAAACTACTAAAAATGAATGTATGTGACTGCCCAAAGCCAGGAGTTATTGGTTTAATGAGCTGGTGCACATGAATTGTCACTGAAAAAGGAAAAACAAAAAGTGTTGTACGATTAAGAAGGAGTTGTCCTTGGTGCTACTGCTGGAAATTGGAATAATTACAGACCACGCTTAGGGGTTCAAGCTTAATCCACAATAAGCAGGAGTTTGTAAACAATAAAGATGTTGTCAAACCTTGTCCAGAAGGTCGAGCGTCCAGTTTGCCAGCCAATCACGGAAGTTCTGCGCATAGACTGTGCCGAACAATGGGTGCGGGTACTCCACTGAGTCGCTGCTTGACATGATGTATCTGAAACAAGCACATAAAATCGAAGGTGTACAGACATTTTTTCAAAACTGTATAAGCTGCTCTACATGCTTCTCACAAGTAAAAAAAGGCTATGCTTAGCAAACATAAAAGCTAGGAATCATAAGTGGGAGAGTTCAAACAGATAAATTCCTGAATCAAGAGAAAAATGGCCTTCAAATATTGAATACTTTGTAGCTGAACACTGAAACACTTTGAACAACAAACAAAAATATTTGAAATCTTGTGTTTTAAGAGATGGAAGCAACTACTGATGAACACTTCGAACAACAAAAAGAAAAAAAAAAGATCAAGAGCGTACCTTGAACTGAGCATTGGGGTGAAGATCTCTTGCACCTCAGGGGTAAAACTCTTCCACAAATTTCGCCCGAGTGTAGATTTCGTCTCATTACACTTGTAGATCTTTAGAACCTCTTGAATGGCATATGAAGAACAGTCCTAAAACAACAACAACAAATTTGACAACATATAAGTGAGCACAACTTTGACTTTTTTTTATGTTAGCAAGCTACCGTATTTACTCGAATCTAGGCCGGCCCCGATTCTAAGCCGACCCCCGAAATTCACAAGGCCAGAAAAGAAAAGAAACCTATTCATTGTACTCGAACCTAAGCCGACCCCCCACTTTCGCACATCGTTTTTTCGAAAAAAACATCGGCTTAGATTCGAGTAAATACGGTATATATATTCACTATGTTGCTAAGCATATTTTGTTTTTGTTATTTGTTCTTCTTGAGAACATTTGCTCAATAAAAATGCAATAGAGGAATTTGAGTTTTGTCCACAGGTTCACAGGAGCAAAGAATGTCATTACACACATAACCCAACAAAGAGCACCATGTGGACATCTACAGAAGTATAGTATTGCGGCTGGGCTGGCATGCCTACATAAAAAACATTAAGTGCATATTGAATACAACAGGAAATCAAGCTCAGCCAGATATTTTCCAAGCCAAGACTGTTACATATACGGTTGTCTCTAAAGCCGACTGAAAGCATGCATACAAGCATACAACGCTACCTAATACATCACTAATTAAATGATTGGGTTTAATATCCCAATGTGTCATCTGGGCTTGGACATGTGCACACAATGACGACCTACAGGCTACCATGGCCATCTGTGGTGCTGCAATGCGCACATATATCTATGCACACAAGTGTCCCTGCATTTTGTCCCGCATAAAATTCAGGTACCACTGCAGAGAATTCAGCATGCAATCTCTTAACAGCAACAGAGCAACTGAGGGTCTTAATGCGGTGGGTAATCACTGAAGATTGTGAAATGCTACGTGAGCCATTCCGGGATGGTTTAGACGGTTTACACTGAATTTTTGTACCTCTCGCTACATTCAAATCTACCGGTTCTGTTACCTGAACTCTGCTATCTTCAGCGGCAAGGTACGAGCGGCACAGACGTTGAAGCAGGTCAACTGCGAAGCTCTTGTCATCAACTCCACTGTGGACGGCAACTGCTTTTTCAGTGTTCAAAAGCTCCAGTTCCAACCTGAGAAAACATTTCAGCCACAATATTAAGGAGAAATTATGTCAACCCTAACGTAATGCAAGTTTTGTTTTTGTGTGCGTATGATTACCAGCACGAGAAAATAGATCATCTTACATTTGGAACGTGATTCGATTTCTCCCTCTGCTTATTTACAGTTAGCTCTAATACAAAAAAATTTTAAATGAAACTGCAGGGTTTAATGTCTCAAAGCAACACGCACTACAAATAATGCTTTGCTTAGGGCCGATTTTACGTTTACTTGGTGTTCCTTAATATGCATGTACAGTACTCACGGATTGAAACAGGACAATTTAGGGCTAAGAAACTCCCACACTTTCATTTCCACCGTCTTCTATTCGGGTCATCAGTTCAATTTCGACTCCAGCACGTAGGTCAGAGCCAACATTATCTTCAGGGACCAGATTTGTCACAACATGACGTGGTCGTCTCGAGCAATTGCACATACCAGTTTAGAAGAACTGAGCGTTGGGCGAGTTGGTATAACATTCCGGATTGCATTTTGCGCAAAAAACACGAACACAAAGGGAAGAACCACGAGACGAGCGCAGTCTCGTGGTTCTTCCCTTCGTGTTCATGTTTTTTGTGCAAAATGCAATCTGGAGCACATACCAGTCGCTATAAAAAAAAAAAAAAAACTTGATCTCGCGTTTGAATCCGTGAGTACTGTACATCTTAGCATAAGAGCATTATTGCATTCCATCCACCCTGAAATGCAACAAAAGCAGCAGAATGTTACAGTCATTGAGCCAACAAGGTAGGGCTATCTTATACAAGGCTCACTATTGGTCGGAGGACGTTCCCCGTGCTGCTCACCTGCCAGGGTCAATTGCTCCCAGTTCTCCAAAGCATTCAGCCAGAAGGACGTGCACCTTGGAATCTGCTTCCCGGCAACCACTCAGAAGCTGCATTTGATAAGTGGCAAGGAAACAGATTATGAGAATTTCCTCCCTACACAAGCATTCGAGAAAACTTAAGCACTTTTAATGCATGGCATTATTTGGAGGGGTAGTTGAAAAATCACGTCTGAAGCCAGAAAAGCCCCTTTGGTCCCAACTTGGACCCAACACCCACAAGAGGAAACACAGTCAAGATGCAACACAACATAGATGTGAGAAGGAAAGAGAATTCCTTACATGAAAAAGGTTCATGTAAGGAATGTTTATAAGAAAATACAAGCAGATGTACGGTATGTATGTGTATATCGTCTTTAATCATACTGCAACAACGCAGACACCACGCTGACTGCCATACAGCTTAAGGGTTAAGTGCGAAGAAATGGACAATGTGGAAGAGAGCGGACAAAAGAGAAACACCTACTTTCAACTAAAGTTTACTACAAAAACCGCAGCCCAAACCACTACCTTTTGCATTTTTCGCAGTAAACATTAGTTGAAAGTAAGTAGCTGTCTTATGTCCACTCTTGTCCACATAGTCCATCTCTTCATGCTCTGGAGTACCACTGAGACCAGACCACTAACCTTCTACGCCATATAACGTGATATAACAGTGTAACGTTAATAGGACATATATTGTCGATATGCCACATGCCAATATCATGTGCGTCAATATGCCATATAATGTTACTGTCCTATGGCATATAACGCTTTCCGTATCAGTTCTCATTCAGAGGGGTTCCGATAAATTTTTCTTTCGCGAATATGATCGATAAAAGCCGAAACACTGCAGCAGTTAGTTTCGTTTCACACTCACCTGAACTATCAGCTTTGAAACAAGTGGATCCACTGACTCCCGTGTAAGCAGATGCTCAGCCAGCTTGCTCTGTTGGAAGGCAAAAGCGTGCTATACCCACATGCACAGCATGGAAGTAGCAAATGTGAAAAGGACAGAGGCACAGTGATAAGTTACCTGATTAGCTGAAAGCACTTTCTTCAGCTTTCCCAAAGCTAGCACTCGGACGTCAAGGTTTTCGTGTGCAATACCGTGCAAGCAGGGACCCAAGATGTTACTCAGATTGTTCTCTCTGCACGAACCACAAAGAAACATGAGTTCTTTTCACCAGTGAACAGCCTGAAGGAAAGCACAAGAGTAAACAAAACAGGTGGCAATAGTGCTTTTGGGCATTCGCATGAGGCTGCACTCAGCACCACAACTCTTATCACAGTGGTCTTCCACCGTACTTATCGAGAAAAAAAAATTACACATATTCCCTTTACACGGAAAGGGTGCATATTACATTGCTAGAGATGCAGCATTGTCGCCCATGGTAAGATGCACTGTTAACATACAAATAGCAGGCCTGGATGGAAATTAACACTAGAGTTTTTACAGCTCACTGCAAAGCACTTCTAAATAGATGAAGAAAACAATAAACGATAGTGGACGCCAATGTTAAATGAGTGACGTGGATGGGGTTTCCATCCTGTGATGGTGAGCGATAAAAAAACTGCTGCAACAGGACTGATGGCTTTCTATCAATTTGGACAGCCATGATTGCAACAGTGTCAATGCTGGCAGCTTAGCCTTCGTCACTTTACAACGATCTTTTACAGCGAAAGCTGTTATGAGATCATTTCACCGGCCGTTTTTGGCGCCGTAGTTGCCCGCCGCCGCCAGTGTCCGTAACCAGTATCGCTCGAAATAGGAAAAAGAACTAAATAAGAAAAAAATTCCAGGATGGAACGAGGTTCGAACCTGGGCCCTCTGCGTGGGAGCCCAGTATTCAACCTCTGAGCCATGCCGGTGCTTGTAACTGCTTTGCAAAAAGGTCCTATACAGGCTTCATGTCGGGAAGGAACCACATTAGCAAATGCAATATAGCTTGGTAGAAGAGTAAAATAAGCACAAAGCGTCGCACAACGCGAATTCTGTAACCAGGCGTCACACAATGCGAATTGCGCAACGAGTAGGTTGTTGAATGCTTCCAACCCATTACAAAAGGCTCTGCCATAATCCTTCATCGTCATCAGGCACAGCATCAATAAAGTGCACATAATCCCTTACATGCGTTTAGCAGGTACCAACGCTCTCCGTAGAATGACGAAAAATGGCACAGTGCCTGCTGCCCTACTTCTCAAAAATTACAATGATTTATAGCGTAGTGAATTCTTCGCAAGTGCACTTGTATTGGTTGCCAAGGAAGCACATAAGCGCGTGATCCATTTCCTCGGGGTCCAGTAAAGTTCTTCACCCCCCCCCCCCCGTCTCTCTCCCACGTCAACGTATGTTATACAGCATGACAGGAGAGGGAAATAGCGACTGGGCGTCACCCAATGCAAATTACATAACTGGTGGGCTGTTTAAAGCTTCCAACCCATTACAAAGAGCTGAGCCATAATTCTTCATCGTCATTAGTCGTCGCGTCAACAAAGTTCACATAATGCCTTACAGACGTGTAGCTGGTGCCTCACTTCTCCGCAGAATGACAAATAATGGCTTAGAGGGTGCTTCCCAACTTCACAAAAATTGTGATTTATGGCGTAGTGGGAACCTTTCTAGTGTACTTGTATTGTAGCCTCAAGAGAGCTTACAACGGGCTCTAGAAACGCCGCTCTTCCAGCTTTCGCTGTGACTGTGCTGCGGTTTCAGCGCAGGCCTGGCGTTTTTTTCCCATTTTCTCTATTGTCTTGAATAAATCTGCAACATTAGCTCATAGAACGAAGCTATTCATATTATTGCGATAGCAATTATATGGACAGTCTCGGCTGAATTTTGCCGTCGCCGTCGCCGTCATGCACCGTATATGTATAGGTATTTACAAGCAAACTTTTAACAATGATAAGCACCAGATTCCTTAAGCATGATTACCTGTTTGGCATCATCCCCATCATCAATAGTATCATCATGAGCCTACCTCATAGCCACTGCAGGACAAAGGCCTCTCCCAGTGACCTCCAACCCACCATATCCTGCACAAGCTGATTCCATTTTATGCCTGCAAATTTTGCAATTTTATTGTTCCACCTGACCATTTGTCGACCTCAACAGTGCTTTCCATCTCTGATATCTATTTTGTCGCTCTATCTGTCTTTTCTATGACGTGATCTGCCCAGATATGTTTTCTTTTTTCCTCTTATATAAACTAGGATAACGGCTGCCCATGTTTGTTCTCTGATCCACTCGGCTGTCCCGTTATCTATCAGTTTTACTCCTACCAATTTTCTTTCCATTGCATGCTGTGTGGTTCTCAACTTCTTTTCAAGTTTCTCCAAGTTTCCGACCCGCATGTAAGAACTGGAAGAAATGCAATACATAGTTGTACACATTCCTCTTTAGTGAGAGTGCTAAGTTGACAGTCACGAGTTGAGAATGTCTACCGTGTGCGCGCCAACCCACCCTTATTCTTTGGTAAATTCCTTGTACATATAATACTTACTAGCTTTAGCACACACACACAAAAAAAAAATTTGCAATCGATCATAAAGAGTTGCTAAGTTTATAAACATTGCCAATGTTCAGGTACTGAAGGCACCGGTTCATTTAACAATCCTTTCTTTTTTTTAAATAAGTACTACTGAGCACTCCTTAAAAACCCATGTTTCCACGGGAAGCTGAAGCAGAAACTTCGATCTTGTGTCATCGCTCATGTTTCATTTTGAGTCTTCCTCACTTCCTAAACATTTGCTCTGCTGTTGACTACCTGTGCAATACACAGCAGCATAATGAAATGCATTGCTTTACCATAATTTACCATTCACTGACAATGTAGTTAAATTGCAGTGTAGCAAATGCGATAGATTCCTTCAAACAACTTCTATTAATAATAATTACCCTTGGCTGTCTGGTGTTGACACAGTTTGCTGAACATGCTCCAGTTCTGGAACTTCAGAAATGAAATGAAGGTCATGGAAGAAGCTCACGTGCTGCTCCCTGAAAACAGCAAAGAAGTAAGGGAAAGTGCACACTAACTTTAGAATCACATCAAACCTCTCGCTCGGAGCACAAAAGAACAAGCAAAAGCAATTTGTAAACAGTTGTTGTGTTAGCATTTGCATGCACTGGGCCTTGCAATTTATTGCATTGCAGAGCGATGAGCCATAAAGATTTGAATTCTTTCGGCATCAATTTGTGTCAGCAGCAACAGAGAAATTTTTACTACTGTAAATGAGACAGGCAAGCAGAACCAAAAGAATTTCAGTTCTTAATTGTTCACAAAGGCCAATATTTAATGCAAGTGTTTAGGACTGTTTCAGCACAAGACATATTGACTAGGCGGACAACATGTACCAAAGTTGCTTTTGTGTTCTGCAGAACAAATTTCTGTACTTTTCTGCACTGAGACTACATGACAAAGCTTTTTATGGCTGAACTCAAACATCATGCAATGTAAAAACAAAAACAACGAAAAAAGACATCCCAGTCAAGTTCTTTGCAGTGTGACAAGGCAATACATTTAAAGTAGGGCAGTGACCAAGGATGTAAACGTAAAACAAATGCTCACCTGTTGTCGATGAAGAGAAAGTTGAAGATGTTTTTTGCACCTTCTGGGTCCAACTTGAGCAGTGGCAACAGTGTGGCAGTAATCTGACTCAGCAGTGGACCTGTAGATGATGGCTCGAGGCTATTGGCAAAAAAAAAATTGACAAGAAATTCTCTCAATACCTCTTGGCAGATATTCGAGAAGCTAGACATAACCTTGAGCAAAGTGTGTGGTTAAAAAGGCAGGCATAAAAAAAGCCCATAAACAACAGGGGGAAAAAAGGACAGCATGACACAGCACCACATTTTTGAAACCTGCCTTTTTTTAAACACAGGTCCTTACCAAGTCATTCACTTAGGATTATACCTGTGAAACAAAACAAAATTGCAATACTCACGAAAGCCTTTCCGTACAAGGAAAAAGAAGAGTACAAAATCAAACAAATGAAAGAAGGAGAATTGAGCAAGGGATTCATTTCTGTTAGACACAGTCGATTCCTCAAGTCCTAGCTCAATATAATTCCATACAGTTGCTTAACTTGAGTTTTTTTTCTTTAAAGGGCCCCTCACCAGGTTTGACAATTTTGAGCTGACGAGCGCAATGCATACGCTGGGCGTTCACGATCACGTCTGCCAAAATTTGCAACGCTACGCGCCGCGGAAATGGTTCAAATTTCAAGCTGAACGCTGCTTGCCCTTCCTCTTGCGGGCGCGCACACAGAGAATGAGGGGATGACGTACATGAGGGAATGGCCCTACGTAGATGGTAGTGCTGTGACGTCGGTCCTCTACGTAGACGACTGTGCTCTGATGTTGCCAACAGTAGCACACTGCGATAATTATTTGATACGACATGTGTAGTTTGTGTAATTTGTTGCTTGAATAGATGAATAAAACTTTAGAGAAATAATGAGACACACAAAGGAAATGTGTGCGTCTTTTCAATTTTTTTCCCGTGAACTGCAGCGAGATGCGGGGCTAATGTGCCTCCGTTTCACATGCGTTCGTGCCCCCGCGGTCAGCGCATCGAGCAGACGCCAGCCCCGGAAACGAATGTAATCTTCTAGCGCGTTCGAGCACTCATTATGCTCATTTATTCTACCACGTCCAATTAAACGTTAATGCGGCACTGGCTCATGCTACCGCCATTCTCGTGCCAGTACAAATGCCGCAACTTTCATGCCCGTCTCGCAGAAACAGGCAGTACACCACAGAGAACGCCGACACAACGCCCACGGCCACTACATAAAAAAAAAAAAGGTAAAGGCCGTGCAACGTCGCTCGCGTGCTCGGGCTGGCTTGGGCATGTCATGCGCACGTGACCATGCATGCGCATGACGTGTTCATGCGTATGTGTCAAGTGAAGAGGGCGGGGAAGGGATTTGGCTTGCAAAGGCTACACGGGGCGAGTGGCAAGGGTTTTAAACTCACCTCTTCACATCATGGTTTCGAGCCGCTACAAATTATTGTTTCTCTCAGCTCGTAATGGATCGATTTGAAAAATTCTTGTGGCATACTGCTCTTCATTCTGCACACAACAACCTCCAGCGTCTAACTAAAATTTGCTATGTGGCCTGGTGAGGGGCCCTTTAAGAACATGTGCAAACTTGCGCAGTAATTTATGTTGCCATGAGTGATATTCTCTAAACTGATTGACTGTTAACTATATTTCCAGATCTCTTTGCTCTGTTGCATGAACTGCTTTATATAATAACTAGAGTATGGTTTACTGAGCTTGGCCAAAAACTAAAGCAGACATGTCCCACTACAACATCTAACAGCATCCTGCCTACACTTGTCTTCAACTATCTATTTAGTTGCCTTGACGCACTGAAGAAGCTTGAAGACAATGCATTCGTTATCGTGAGAGACACTGGAGCACTAGTGACTGTAGACGTGAAATCAGAGCTGCTGCGAATGTAACCTACCTGCATCAGAGTTTGACCATTGGCAGCGACTGCCATTTTCTTTAGCAATTAATAAAATGCTGTGTCACCATAGCAGTGAAAGGCGGTGCCACATTTTGTGAAGACAAACTGCCTACCTACAGATGCAGCTGGTTTTCACGATTTTACCTAGATTGGCCGCAAACAAAATTTACTTTGCATTTATTTTGAAACAATCAGAAATGAAGGTAAGATGTGAGCCTAGGTTTTCAAGTGGCCCCACAAGGCTTCTGCCACCATCACTAGCTAGAAAACGAATGTTATGAACAATAAGGCAACCTTGCAACTATGTGGCAACGGTGAACACGACTGATAAAAATTGCTGCAGCTGAATTGACAATTGCAACTGATGAAAGAGATTGTTTCAGGTATCAATACTTACTTGTGAATGAATGTGCTCCAAACACAACTGTTGATTGATGGGAATTCCCCGTGAGTGAGCCGTAATGCCAACTTCAGGGTTGCCATCAGCTTCATTCGTAGTGCTGTTACATGTTGCTGGCCCATGAGCCTAAGGATGCACTCCAGGCTTCTTAGTGCCTGCAAAGGTGCAATTAAAACAGTGAAATATTAATCTTAAGGTGCCGATTTTCACAACTGAAAGAACCATTGCCTATCAGTAACCATCTATATATTGGGCTTTAAGTTGCAAAAAAGTGATAACTTTTTAAAGGGACCCTGAAACGGTTTTGACGATTTTGTACGAACACATTGGGCCGGTAGAGCAAGTCGTAAGGATCATTTACAGACTTATTTAAGCTATGTACGTAAACTGTGTAATTTATTACAAGGCTTTAAAGCTGCGAATCGCCACCGATCACAGCAGCTCAGCTGTGATCCCCGCCCACTTCCAGTGCGTGTTGCACTGGAAGCGTGACGTCACGCAGGCGGATGATCTGATTGGATATGTCCAGTCCACGTCACTGAACCTCCTGTGGGCAACGAGCGTCGCCTGCCTGTGTTACAACAAGCTCTGTGTTGGCGTGAGCTGAGCGACAGTGTTTATCTCGAGGTTTCTTTTCTTGGATCAAATGAATTGCCCTAGCCGTGTTGTGTACCACATATCTAGCGATTGGTGACTTGTAGCTGCGACATCGTGTAATGTTTGTGAGGCATCTGGCGAGCGGAATCCCTTCAGCTCGTCGCTGCAATGAGCGTCGTGCTCTCGCTATCCGTTCAACGCCACGATCCACATGTCTGCGGCTGTAACTTCACCCCTGAAGACACAACCACATTGCCAGGGTTTACGCTTATCGGTGATCGTTCTCGAACTCTTTTTGTTTGTCCGCATGCTTTTGCAGGTTGTCGCCGTACAGGAGAATAAAATAAGATCAACTGGTAGTGTGGCGGCACCTGTCGGAGCAAATATTAACCACTCCACGAGCGGCGTGCTGCCGGGCACACTGGGCCTCCGAGATTGCGCGCAACCTGTCGGCGCGCAATATCGGAGGCCATGACTGGGCGAAGCTCAAACCATCGAGTGCGCTTATGACAGCGCTGCGATTGCCGGCGATGCCAGCGTGTATGTGAGTTGAGGGTGCAAGGCAGGGTGAGGAGGAGGGTATATATATAATTGTCCGTAGTGGCCTTGATACACGGTGTGTCGCTTAATTTCTGGTGCGAATGATTTAGGGATACTCTTGCCTAAACGCTAACAAAACTTCAAAAAACCATTTCAGGGTCCCTTTAAGGCTAAGAAACATGGCATGACAGAAAACAGCACAACCACTGATGTTTTTATTAGGAACCAGGAAATTATAGGATAAGCAATGTAGTGCCAGTGCTAGATTCCTTCAGCTTATAATCTGCAGAAAATGCAGAGGCTGCTGCCCATTTAAGGGGAGACGTGGGTTTTGAAAAGTCTGTTTTTAATAGTTGGGTGAGCAGAATGAAATTTAATACACTTATTCAGTTTTTTCTGCAGATTCCAAATCTGTGGGTAGATTTTTAGTAGCTGCATTAGAACAAAAGATATGCTATTTCTACAACGTTTTCTAGCACAATTCTTACGGGGATTTTTGGCAACTTCTTTTCGTCAAACACAAAAGCAAAGCATGTGGCAAGATTGCCAGAAAGCTGATCTAGCCGATGATGCTATTTATTTTCTTATAATATTGTTTACCAAATGATAATTCTCGATAATCATAAAGTGTATGAAGCAAAAATGTTTCACTCATATTTGCATGCATTTATTTTGCATTCGAAGTTCAATGAAAACAATAAAATTAGCATCATCGGCTAGACGAGCTCTCTGGCAGTCTTGCCACATGCTTTGTTCTTGTGTATGACAAAGCAAAGTTGCCAAAAAGTACCGTAAGAAATATGGTTTCAGAAATTGCATATCTTTTGTTGTAATGCAGATAATAAAAATCTACTTGAAGATTTGGAATCTGCGGAAAAAACTGAATAAGTGTACTAAATTTCATTCAGTTAACCTAACTAATAAAAAAACTTTTTTCAAGACCCACGTCTCCCCTTAAGAAAAAAAAAAGGGGGTCTGCACTTGCTGCAAAATTCTGCAGATGTACAGAGGTGGTCAAAAGTCCCCAGGCCGCGTGCCACAGAACTAAATGGGATAGCGGCCCAGAAACTTTTAACCATCCCTGTACATAGAACAGGAAACTAAATGTTAGTAAGATAGAGGGTATGACACCAACCTCTTTTTTCTTGTCATCAGGTATATTTTTGTTCACAAGCTGAAGGTCGAAAAACGTCAGGAAGCCAAGCAGCCTAGGCTGGAGAAACTCTGCCTGAAATGGCGACAAGGTTAGCGATAAACACAACACTGCTGAATCATACAAAAGCATGTGATACAGCAGCCCTTCACAAATATGTATATTTAAACATGTCAATACGATGGTTTACAATTTAAACTATGTCAGCAAGTACAATGATTTTCGCAGGAGAATCATGCCCAGTGTACTGGACACCGGGATTTATATGTTGCACTTATGGGTATGCACATCCTGCTTTCTTTCTCGAAAGAATGTTGCTTTTGGTCCTGTCAGAAGGTTAATTGTCTTAGAAAACACAACCACTGTTTATTTTTACCCGAGAAAAAGACAAAAGTTTTGTACAGATAACTGTCGCACACAGCATTTAACATCATGGAGGAAAAAGAAAGTTAGGAGGGAGCGCGCCTAACATCCACAAGCCAACCTCCTCCGAAGCTGCTACCTCCTCGTGCTCATGGTAGAATTCCCATCATGCTCCTGTTCCACTTTAATTCTGCGTGTTCTCATGGAAAAAAAAAAAAAATTGAAGAGCGCGCATGCCTAGCCTCCACAAGCCAACCTCCTCCGACGCCACTCCCTCCTCGTGCTAAATGCTCTTGGTAGAATTCCAGCATGCTCCCGTTTCTTTTTTATGGCGGGCTTCAAGACTGTCACGTGACGCTCCCTCCTAGTTTTTTTTCTCTCCCCATGTTTGGCACGATGCAAGCCAATTGGATCCTAACGTCCAGTGTTCTGGACATAAATATATTCTCGTATTGTGAGCAAACTTCTGATTACAGAGGCCACTTTTCCACAACACTGTTTCAAGTGGACATAAGTTAGCTCACATGATTTACATTATTCGAATTGTGCGAAGATAGCTCCTAAAATAATTTCACATGCTTGAGCGCACTGAGCGTGCGGGTTCCCTCGTGGACGACACCATTACTCTGAGGCTCCCCCATAAGAAAATGTGGCCGAGGGAGGAACTACATGAAGAAAGATATTGCTCACCTCTTAGAGAAGCTGCAAAAGTGGCTTCAGTTCCAATTTTAGCTTTGCTTACTTTTCTGCACTGCTTCTTTTTTCTTATGTCCAGTACACTGGTCACGGGGTCGGAAAGGGATATAAGACAGCACATACGAATCTAGGCAAGGCTAAGTCTGGCGGTCATCATCGGATGCTTTATTTTCATTACATGGTCAGTGCAAGTTATCAGACTTCTATCTTTTTTTTTCAGAGCTATAACTTGTTCCCTGTTATCAGGCGCACTCTCTGTGGCCCTTACCAAATCCTTGCTGGAACGGATGGGACGAAAACCATCTTCCCTGGCCAGCACCAACAGGCCATCGTGCACCTGTTCATAGTGGCTGCCAAGGTGGAAGAGAAGCTCATTCAAGATGCGCTGGAAGTCAAATCGAAGCACGTTGCCAATACGGAGGCCTGTCTCTGCCTAGAAGGTGAAATGGTACCAGGAAAATATATCAGAATGTGAAAGAAAGAAAAGAAAAGGCACATAGTGAACACTGTGCCTACTTTGTATGCTTCGAGTGCTTTGGTGTTGTATGTATCATTGGAACGATGATATATTGGACTTAGGCAGTCTGTATTAGCAGTCCGTATTAAACAGTCTTTACATCTCCTTGGAAGTTCTAAACAAAAGTATAGCACTGTACTACACGCATAGGTCGGCAAAATATGTGGAGCTCACTCAGACTCACTCATGAAATATATTTTGCCCTTAGAGCTCACTCGGACTCAGACTCACTGAAGTTTTTCTCAGCCTGACTCACTCGGACTCAAACTCACCAAATTATTACTCACTCGAACTCACTCAAACTCAGACTCACGGCTCTATCTGAGTCTGAGTGAGTCTGAGTGAGTCGACTCATGAGTCCGTCAGCGTATAATTGGCTTTGTTTACCATGGTATGAATGCTCTTTCGTACCAATATCTCGCATAATTGGTGCTCTACATGGCGCCTTTTGGTCACGTACCTTCAAATATGCGTTATCAGTGGTCGCAATCCAGTAAGGATATTTTTATTGAAAGGGATGACTCACATGAAATATTTTTATCAAGAACTTCCTGTGAAAGAGTATCCGGGGGCAGGTCTTGGCACCCCCGCTCCCCTCCTTTGTAATTCACGCCTCTGATCCATAAATATTGATCTGGCGTATGAACTCTAGTTCTTGAAAGTATGTGTGAGTCGACGCGAGTATAAACGTGAGCCGACATAAGGCTGATAGTAAAGCTTAAGTGGTGTAGATTGAACGATAGGTCGGCAAAAAGGTGTGGAGCTCACTCAGACTCACTCAAGAAATATATTTTGTGCTTAGAGCTCACTCGGACTCAGACTCACCAAAGTTTTCCTCAACTGGACTCACTCGGCCTCAGACTCACTAAAATTTTTCTCAACCGTACTCACTCGGACTCAAGCTCACCAAAATATTACTGACCCGGACTCACTCAAACTCAGACTCATGGCTCGATCTGAGTCTGAGTGAGCCTGAGTGAGCCGACTCATGAGTGAGTTTGCCGACCTATGACACGTGTGTAAAAAAAATGTACATTGCCACATCAATATGACACTGTGTTGTAGGGATGTACAAGTAGTAAATTTGAGGTGTGAAGCGAATAGTGATTTGGTTCAAAAAATTCTAATCAAATAGTTCAAATAGCATATATCACATATTATAAAGAAAAATGAGCACATTTCTCATGACCCAACTGACCTGTACAATATTTTTTTTTAATTAGAACAGGGCATGTGCCAATGTCATTCTTTTTGGTTCGAAATGAAGTGGAAGCAACTTTGAATAGTTGCAGAATTTGAATTTCTGTAGGATGCAGGCGATAATCGATGGAATACGTTACTTTTTAAAATTTATTATACTTAGAGCATATAAGCATGTATAACAAGCTTTTCATTGATGTGAGGGTAGTATGTTCATTTAACCTTGAAAAGAGGCTTCGCGGCAGTGCGGATTTTTCCTGAATAGATGTTTTCACGGCATAGCACACCTAGCTGCAGTGAAACCACCTTTACAGGGGGGTTATATGTGGTCTAATACGCCTACTCATTCATTTCGAATATTACGAAATTTTGAATAATTTAAATTCGTGTTGAAGCGAATTCGAATACTGTAATATTTGTTCGAATATTCGCACATGCCTACTGTTTTGGAAGATTCTGCCAAAGAAAGCATTGGATCTCACAGAAATTTCACAGAAATGGTGAAAAAATTAGCAATGTGCATGTCTTAGAATATGAACAGCTCGCACAACATAGGTCTTGTTTGCGATGCAATCTAATAAATTTTCTCTAGTAAGCTTCACTGCAGCACAGCTGCATAATACGGTGAAGTATAATAAATTATAGCAGTGAAAAAAATTCACTAGACACAGTGAAGCATACAGTTAAAGGGGTAGTGCCACCAAATTTGTGGCTTGCGTGTTCTTTGCTGTAGACGTTTCCTATAGCTCCAGGAAGCATGATACACGCACCAAGATTCATGTATTTTCGCTAAATAATTTAATATCGCCTTTTGATGTGGACAACTTTCGGTTTCGGTTTTTGGGCGCCGAGGTTGGGCAGTGACGTAGAAGTGTAGGAGGCGTGGTCACGAGACCACACAAGGCTGTGACGCACATAGCCAGGAAGCAATCGAAACTCGGTGAGTGATGTAGCAACCGATGTTTTGCCGGTACTATAGTAAACTAGAATACATTTTAGTTCACTACAGCCCGTACATACATTGCGGAAGTGGCGGAGGTCCGGAGGTCACTCACGTTAATACAGCAGATTTGGTGTGACGTCACTACAACTTTCGTTGCCTATCCTACAGATCTACGTCAGTGTTGGCGCGCTAGCGATGGGTTTTGATCGGGAGAATGGGCATTTAGGTGCACTTTGGCAGTGAATTAAAATATATTCTAAACGTTTGCTGTGTCATACCCTTCATGTGGAATGTCCTTGCGTACAGAGGAAACCCACAACAGGCTTGTTATAGCCTCGAAATTTGATGGCACCACCCCTTTAATTATTGTGCCTACTTTCTTGCCTCGTCTAAGATACGCAATTCTTAAACCTGTAATTACTTTTAGGCTTGCAGGATCTTAGAATAAACCATCAGCTGCATTTCATCTGTCCTGCTGCTTTTTTTTCGGTTCTCACAATTTTCAATTGTCACATAATGGAATGACACGGGGGCGAGCAGGGTGCATTAAGTACTGACAGTCAAAGTCATACCTCAACAAATGACAGGGCAGTGGCCAGTTGATTGCCCGAAGCGTGACAGATGAGGTAAGGAAAAATGTGCTTGAAGTTGGTCATCAGCAGGTCTCTACGAACCGACTTAATCTCCTTGGCAAATCCCTTCAACAGGCGAGAACACGTGGGCTCAGCTTGGAGAACCAGCGGGGGCAGTAGGAACCGAAGCATGCTCTGTAAAGAGCGCCAGAGATGTTCAATGCCGCTCCACAATTAATCCAGTGCTGCAGGTGATGTTCTTCGTGATAAACACACAGAAATTTAGTCCTCTACATGAATGCAAACCATTTCATAACAAATCTCGTAGCATCACACCAGCTATTGGTTAACAGTTCCAAGAGGCCACTTGCTACAGCTTTTCATAACATTTGTTGTTGCACTAATATATGAAGGAGTGAACTATGTGAGAAATAAAAACTTTGCTGGGAACTAAAAACACAGACTTGTTGGGAACTAAAAACACAGACTGATAAACTCGCACATATAAACCCCTACAGCCTGCAGAGCTCGCAACACGCGACACATACATTCCAGTCTACAAACGTGGCACCAGCTTCTTTTTCATTTCATTATTTCATTATTTTCTAGAACATGGAGTCTATCAGCAGGTTCACTAGTACTCTTAGTATATACTAGGTGCAGTGGTGGCAGCTTCTGCACAGCAGGTGCATATGATAGCCTCGCATGTTTTTGCCTTTAACTACAAACAGCTAATATTATACCACATTTTATTAGCCTCAGTTAATTCATCATGCCAGCCATGGAAAATAGTATTTCTGTTCTGTTGCAGAGCTGACTACTAGGTTTTGCAAAAGGCCCAGCAACACTTACAGGGACATTAACTGGAATGTGGTAAACCTATTCCACCGCTTATACAACAAGTTTCAGTAAAACAAATGGTCGCAAGCACTAGAAATGATAATAAATAGTCGTTAATGCCACAAATTTAAAATAACCTTCCTTCCTGGCAGCACCATGCCACTGAACTGACATTCAGTGAGTAAAGTGTGAAAGTGCCCTTAAAATGATTTGAAGAGTGCACAGAAAAATGGTTCCTAATTCTTACACCTTACTTTACACACTAGTTTGCAGCTCAAAGCATTAAACAGTTACTAGTGAGTTAAGTTAGATAGATAAATGACAATACCAGTGCACAACTTACAATGAGAAAGGTCCGAACATCAGTGGAGCCAAATATTCCAATCAGGTTGCTGAGGAATGTGTTCACGGAGAAACCACGCTCCTGACATGCCTTGATCATGCTATCAAATAGAAACTGAAACAAAAAATAAGAATAAGTAGTTGTACACAAAGGGCAAGACACACACGCCACCAGATACAAATGTTTACAATTTTGCCATCACCCCAAGACAAACAGCAAAAATCATTACCTCCACTGCGTACCAGTTAATGGAAAGACAAAATATTTCACTCACCTTTCCCACTTGTGGTCGAAATTTCTTCAACAAGATGCTCGTAGAGGAACCCAAATTCTCCGCAAGTTCCACAAGCTGCAATGAGAAACTTGTGGCAATGACATTCTGACAGGAATGGCTCCCAACCAAATTCTAAGCTACCCAGGGCATTTTGTGGCCTTCAAAACACTAAAACGGGCTTATAGCGAGTACGGTACTCATGCATATTTAGTGTGCTTTACAACCTCTGCCACTTACACACTTTTTGACTAATAGAGAGACCCACAGAACAAGAAGTATTCATAATTCAGCCACGCGGGACTAGGGTAATTACAAAGAAGGATCTATGATCATGTAATTCTTCCCTGATTCAACAACATGATGCAACAGACTCATATGTAATGTTCATGAGGCTGACATTCCAAGCATGAAGAACCTACACGCCAGAAAAAAAAAGGATGGTATTTACAGCCCTGTTATATCTAAATGAATAAATTCACAGTGAGATACAAGTACAAATACATGCCAAGACAGATCTTAGCTCCTAATCTCAATTTAAGTTTGTTATCTTCATATGTCCATGTGTCTGCTTGCTGGCTTGTCCTATTTTTTGCACTATACTGACTGGTATCTATAGAACGAAATTGCTGATTGAATGAGCAGCCGAGTGAAGTCCTCACCTGCTCACGTGCGATATCAGCAACGCCTGCTGTGCGGCAGAGTATGTGCTCCAGCAGGCATAGCAAAGCGAATGCCTGTGAGTCTTCGTCCTTGGCATCTTGTCCCACGCAGCCAACTGCTGTGAGCAACGTGTCCTGCAGGCGAGCATTCTCCGACTGCCAGGCACTGTTCAGAGTCTGCTTCAACCGTGACACGATGTTGCTGCGGACACCGGAGTCACTTCTCGACATCAGCACTTTAAGAGGCCGATTCCTGAAAGACACCACCACCTGCCTTTGTATTCTTTGTTTAAGGCCTTCACTAAATAAGATCAAAGGAATCAGGAAGTCTCAAGTGATGGGAGGGTGGTCTTTGAAAAAAAAAGAAGTAAATATATAACAATGCATAACAGCTTGCTGAATAAGTACCAATTGCTAAAACTGAACTGCCAATATTACAATCTCATCCACAAATGAAAGAAGGGGAATTGTTCAAGGGACTCGTTTCATTGTGAGACACAACCAAATGAAATCAATTGACAAAAGACCCTTTTCATAATCTGCAAGTGCACTTCCCTGCGCTGCATATTCGCTCAGCTAATGGTGGCACCTGTCCTGCTTCAAGTGTAGACGAGGTCCTAGTTGCACGTGCTGGGGCTTGTCTATTATGCGTGTTTATGTCGTTATGTCAAGAGAGTCGAGTCTACACTTTGTGCATCTCTCACTTGTCCCGTTAATAGGGAGGCAATCGCCGGGCAGATTCCAAGGGCTGATGACTCGGCCCCCGAAACGCACCACAAAAGCGCGGACAATTTAGAGTAGGTCCTTTTAGTGCGCCAGCAAACGCCGGTTGTGGTCCACAGACCGAGGCAGAGCCAAGAGTTGATAACACAAACAAAATATATTCTCAGTAGAGGCAGTACAAGCATCACACAAACATGCACACTTGGCAGGTATCCATTACAATACAACTCACAATATAACTTAGATGGTATTTAAAACAACGGGAACAAAGCAAACAGATCGTGTGCTAGAAATATAATCTCATGCATTACAACCTATTCAAGAACACTTAAAGTCTTGAACATTCATCAAACATGTCCAGTCCTCAATTCTTGGAACGTAACTTGAATGCTTCTCTTCCAGGAAACACTCATGCAAACTCCAGCGCTGATTGTCGTTGTTCCCTTCTGTCATCGGCCCTGAATGTTTCTCTTCCAGGAAATGCTCACGTAACTTTTCACTGCTCACAGGGCGTCATCACTCGATTCTTCCAGATCGACGATCGACTGACCGCACAACATCATAAAACTAGAGCTGTGCGAATAGCAAAATTTTGGGTGTGAAGCGAATTCGAATATTGAAGTGTGAGTGCGAATCGAATCAAATATTTTTCGAATATTTCTCGAATATTTCTCAAATATTTCTAGAATGTTTCTCGAATACTTCGAAGTGAAATTGCAGAAAAAAAAGTTGGAGAGGATTCCTAAGCATATTCTTATTGGATAGCAACATGAAAGTGTTTCTTTTCGCTAAGTTGATCAAGCACTGGCGGGGTGGTGTTTCATAGTTGTCTTATCAAGAATAAGGCAATGTGATTTATGTACATGATTTGGTGCAACCAAAGTGTTGCCGACAACACTTTACACGTGATAGGCAAAGATGCCATTTCCTCAGCCTCTCCTCCTCTTTCAACTTCTGTGGAAGCCCAACTGATGTGGCGGACAAGGGTGTGCCCCTTTCAAGTCGGGAGTTCCAAATCTGCCTCGTAGACGTTGATATATAAAAACATCTGAAATTTTGGATGCTAAAAAGCTTCGGCTACCGATTTTTCGAACTTCCTGCCCAAATTTCAGGTCCAAAACAGCATTAACTGAGCCCCCACCTCTGCCACATCTTTCATCTCCATGTTGGAACCAGCGTTTTCTTGAGTTAATACATTTGCGACCATAGCAGAGCTTGAAAGTCAGCTTTGCCGCAATATCGGGGTGTGATGAGATGAAGGATATTGAAAATCTAGGGACCAATTCTAATCGGACATTGACTGTGTCTTGGCAAAGTTCGACCGTAACAGAGTTTGAAAGGCAGCTTTGCCGCAATATGAGAGTGTAATGAGGTGAAGCGTATTGAAAATCTGAAGGGGTCACTTACAATCTGACGTTGACTGTATTTGTTTTTGGAAAGTTCAAATAGTTTGAATAGTAAAATTTCAGTGCGAATCGAATCGAATAGCAAACACTATTCGAAAAATATTCGACATTTCGAATATTCGCACACCCCTACATAAAACACGTCTTCTTTGGCCAACGGAACCACAATGAACATTACTTCTTTACCATCTCTGGACCGGCTACTGATTCCCCGTCACTGCATGCTTATATCTCCTCGCTCCCAGGTTCCAGAAGCTTCAAGTGTCTTCTTCGGCGTGCAGCACAGCCAAAGCTAGGGAAAGGGCTAGATTCTTCTCACCGGTTCCACTCACCGTGGTGTCACTCGGCGTCGCATCATGTTTTCTTTTGTGATGTTTCCAGACTTTGCCAGGCATTTGATTCGAAACTGCTGGTTGCTGGTGGCCGTTACGAGGGGGGGGGGGGAAGAGGCGCGCCAGTGCGCACATGGCGTCTTTTGATACTTGTTTTTTTCGTCACACACGCTGTTAAGGCTAACCGCCTGTGCCGGGATTTCATGTCATTTTAAATCGGCAACGCGTGCCCAATTAAGCATTTGTTTGTGACAGCATCATAGCACAAGCAAACTGAATTTGAGCATGCTGTTTGCAGTAAGTGATTAACTGTCATTAGTTGGGCAAACAGCATAGTAGGAAAGCTAGCTTTACAATTATGAAAAGGGTCAATCAAGCCAAGGAAAGCATAGGGAACAGTAGTTCATTAAAATTTTTTTAACTGTAGTGTGGTAATTATGACATACATTGACTATGAATTAAAGCGGACAAAAAAGCACCCTTTCCGTCAATGGGACCTGAACACACAACCTCGCCCACAAGATATTCGGCGATGTGCTAGTCAAGATTCTGCATGTACAAGATGTACAGGATGGATGAAAAGTTTATGAGATGGGGGATTTCAGAAAAAGCAAGGTATTTTCTGAGCATGGCCATGAAGCCTGTATTTCAAGTGTGCTATGTGTACTAGTATACACTACACAGCATTGTACTGGCTGTAAATTGAACCAAGTTGACAGTCATCTCTTTCTTGGGAGCATTCCGTCAGTACAACCTTAAAACTGTATGTGACTGAAGCCAAATGGAACATTTGAGGATCACTGCACAATGCAGAAACAAAACCATTACACTCTATTTTACATCCGTTTAATTTGTTCGTTATGTTCCCACACTTGTCATCTTCTCATGCAATTCCACAAATTTAAGAACCGACACGCGGCAATGCCAAAGTAATATCCATGATTAATTAACCCAGCAGCGGGCGATTAGCGTAGTAGTAGTACGTACCCAAACTTCATCCTGACAACATAGTCAGCGTCTTCCAAAATGTCCAGCAGACTTGTAATTAGGGAATCATCCAAGTGAAGGTGGCAAAGGATGCTGGGCAGGTGGGACACCATGGCTGCATGAGTAGAGACAAAATGCGTGCCCTCAGCTCATTACGTTTCGTATTATGAAAAACAAAGGTGTGAGCTGTCTGCGAAAGCTACATGCGAGACTCACCTTCTCTAACAGAACTGTGACGGGAGGTGCACAGCTTGATGACGCAATCACTCATGTACTTGCTGTCACTCACAGTAGCAATTAGTGACAACTCTTCTGAGCGAAAAAAAAAAAGACATAACAAGGATGGAATACACATACACTAAGAGCAAGCAAATGTCACCCAAAACAAAATATAGTAGTAAGAGCATAAGTTACGGCAGTCCAAGAGGGTAGAGTTGCCAAGCTGGTTAAACAAACACACAAAAGATAACTTGGCACCCGGACCACATCTTAAACTGAAGTTTCAATCTGGTATCACTGCCTCACTGAAAGTGTGAGAGCTACTGATTCAGACTATTGGTCACTGAAATAAGCGTTCTCACTCTCTCAATTACTTCCTTTTGAACATCGTCTATTCGTTGTAGAGAATACACTGTAGAGGTACACAGGCAAGTAACAACAAACATGCTTTCATCGTACTGAATGCACTAACAATGTGCCAATTTGCACCTAGACGTACAGTTCAAGACATGCAACACATAATTCAAGCTAAAAAATTTGGTATAACCATCACTAAAAGATTATCCTACGTAAAATATACTACCATGTCACTCAGTTCAGTTCAGCCCAGGCACCTACTGATATTCAAAAGTAAATTTGTGCTGTAAAGTAACTGTTTGCTCCTAACCTGCTTCGCATGCAAAGCAGCAAACAGCGTTTGGTTGCTGCCAATTGTCTCCGGCTTGAAACCTGAGAAAAAAAAGAGCAAAAATATTTATTACTATGTTTGTTAATGAGTACAATTTGAAAATGTAACTATTGGCACAAGCAGCTGTTTAGTATAAGCTTGCGCACAATAGAGCTGCTAGGAGGATACTTGCCTTTTGGCCTTTCCAGACAAGACACAGCAGAGGTCCCGAACACAATTCACCCATGACAACAAATTGGACTCTGGTGCTTTCTCGATGATTGTGCTAAAAATGAACAATTTCAAATAATGGTTAAATGGACGCAAAACAAAACTTAACATTCAAATAAGGTAACAGAAGAGGTAAATGTAAAGCCACACTAAAGGGAAAGATTAGTGGTCTAAGATGTGAAGAGCGTCCCTTCTTTTGAAGACACTGCTTTCTGAAGTGAGAAAGTCTTTTCTGTTAGACCTGACCTCCGCACATGGCAAGACTTATCATTTCTAAAGCTAGGAAGTCTAACCCATCAATCTATATTAACCTGAAACTGTTTCTACGTAATGCCAGCTGCAACAAATGCATTCAGTCCACAAGAAGCTATGCAAAGGACCGCTTTCCTTACCAAGAAAATGCCACCCAAGAAAAATTCTGTTAAGGAAAATCTACTGCACCGAGTATTGCAGAAATAAGGAAGACAATGGTTAGAGTGGCTTCTGTCATTGCTTGCAATTGTCACTTTATAAACAGGGCCCCACGTATGCAAAAAAGAAGAGACGTATGTATGTATGTGTCATGTAATTTGATGTAACATTTAGCCTCGTGCCTCCCTGACAACAAATATATATGACGTAATTCTTGCGTCAAAGATGACACAGGTCTGAGCCTATTTACCAATGAATGAGAGGAGTTATACATTTCTGCGACCAGTGGCCACAGCACACCACTAGTGCTCATGACAAAAGCATAATGCTTCGCTTACAAACAGCACAAAGGTGCACGGATTATGATTTCAATTGAAATGACCAAACGTGCACAAGGTTTAGTTGCAGATTGTGACATACAGTAGACTCTCAGTAAACAGATATCTTAAACGGAATTGCTCCTGAAATGGAACAACTGCCTCTAATATGATTGGTCTTGTACTTGAATTCTGCAACCCTGTTGATCTCTCAGTAAATGTACTCCTGTTAAATGGAACATATTTTCCTGGTCCCTTCAGGTTTCATTTAACGAGAATCCACGGTAGTTATTCCATAGAGAAAGTGTCGCTGATGAAAACAAATGCATGCAGTGAGACTTCTACGGCTGCACTACCTGTGTAACTTCTATAGTGTTGACTGCTAAGCTTGAGACGTAGTATAGTAGTCATAGAGTTTCCTACAATACTTACTAGAGGGAACTCTGGCGCTAGTGTCTATGGGAGCTGCAACGCATGACGCTTCAGCCAGCATGGGAATGATGGGTAGTACACAAATTTGTCTAAACTTCGTTCTTTCGACTCCGTTTGGCTGCGCGTCGCCTGCATCCGCTTTGTCGCAAAACAAAGTTCAGCAAAAGTCAGCAGTTTCACTTCACCACTTCAACTTTTTTAGGCTCACCAAATAAACCTGGTCACGAAGTTCACAACGGTCTATTGTTTTATCCCAAACGAACGCCAAAACACAGCAATAAACAAAGCCACAAGTACGTTTGAAGCCGCAAGCACGAAGACTAGGCAAATTTGTGTACTACCCATCATTCCCATGGTAGCTGAACGATCGCAGTGCCAGAGTCCCCTCTAGTTAAATTTAGGAAACTCTATGATAGTAGTGATGTGTATAGTAGCACGAAATACTGAATTACTGCACGCAGACGCGACATTACACAAAATACGCTGCGAATTGCTAACCCTGAGATAAATTTGACAGCGGACAAGAGTGATGAGCCAATCTGTCTCTTTCATCTTCCTGTGTGCCTTCTGCCGTTTTGGTAGGGGCTGCGACAACCGGTATTGCCAGAAGCAAAGCCTCCGAGATGAATAGCTGTTTCGTGAATTTTTCACTAGGGGAAAGCGCATGCGCCGGGGCGTCGTGAAAAAGGCGGATTGTGTGTCTTTTTGATTCATGCAACATTCATAACACATCCTATCAAAACAGTCAATTTACATTAACATCTACCAACAACACTACAGCTGGACCCGATCACCTGTTGTCAGAGGCTGGATGTCTCTAAAAAACATAGCCAAGACCCCTAAAGCAGCCAATTCTACACAAAATATTAGAACCTTGTAACCTTAGACCAATATGTATCACCTGATTTTAGGAACCACCGCAGTGGATGCATTCCGTCGCAAGATGCAGTGGGACAACAGCTCTGCGCCAGCCTTCTGAACTTCTGTTGATCCTTCAGTCTGCAAAATATTAAGTGCATGATGAACACATAAGGAGTCCTGCACAGAGCTGCTCACAAAACAATGGCGACCTATAATTAGGCTCTCCCTAGTGCAAAGCAGCTTTAACGTCAAGTATTCACAGACACATACTGTCAAGTAAGCAGTTTGCTGCACCTTAACCTAACCTAACTCAAAATTTACAGCACAGCCCATTGTGAAGAACTGTAGATGCATGAAATTAACTTGAGCTGGCTTATGCATGCACTGCCACTGGTACCTCTACAGCCTATATGGTGACTGCAGAGCATGTGTGTTCACGGCCTATTCTCAGTTTTCATTAGATAGCCACTTTTGTGAATTATATTTTACTGAAACATATAAAACAAAAAGAGTAAAATGCTCACTTAATATTACTTCATCATGCTCTGTCAGATGAGTTCAAACAGCGCCTCCTCTATTTTTCTGTGCCTGGGCGAAGGAGCGGAGCGCCATGGGAACCGACCGTCGGCATTAGTGCGGCGTTTAGCCGTTGGGCGCCGCCACTGTAGTAGACCTGCCGTCGCATCGTCGCTCGCGGAAACGAATGCCGTGGCTGCATTCCAAGCTGCTATATGGTCCAGTTTTCGGCTGTATTCGCGTTGTTTAAAGTATAATGAAAACTTGTAAACTGGAATCATGAAGCACTTGTCGTTTTGGGCAACCAGCCCATTCGAAGGCATGTCTTTCGCGGCTATTTGATCGAGACGCCCGCGCGTCGTCTGCTAGCCCGATACCAGAGAGCGCATGCCAGGGATGCGCGGAAAATTGTTTTGTCACCGTTACGTTCGCTTGACTGAGAGTCGGTTTTTGACTGTCTGAAAGTCGATTTTTGAAAGCAGCATTTGCCAAGAGCTAATACTGAAAGCTTGAGCGCTTAAAGTTCGCCGATGCGTGCTACCGTCTACTGGTGTAGCACTATACGCAAGCCTGGAGTTCATGCGCTAAATAGCACGAAATGTCACTAGACTGCTTCCAGAGATATACGTGATCGCCGGTTCCCTTCGTAAAGCTTTTGAGAATTACATTTGTTGCCACCGGGAGAAAGCAACAGCTGGTGCCAGAAAAAGAGGAACTATGCCAAGTGATTCCACCCTTTCAGAGCTTAAACCAGTTAAATTGTGGTGGTACGAAAAACAAACAAAAACAGCTACATATGCCGCGTGCTTCCTGCAACACTGACCGATGTGTGAACAGACGCTGTCGTTCAAGTATAAAGTCGTAGTGCCGACTCTCAACTTAAGCCAGAGTGAAAGGCGTGAAAAATGGCGCTGCCTGTTGTCAGTTGCTTGAGCTCCTCTTTAGCTCGACGGATTGTTGTAGCCTCAGTATCTGGCTCCTCAGGTATCTGTATTTTCTTTTCCATTTGCCCTTTTGGTAGTGAGCAAAGTATAGAGGCCGAATGGCTGTCGACCTGGACGCTTTTGTTGTATGGGGCCGCCTGCTCAGCCGTGTTCACTCATTTATTGTGACACTGTACATAATGATTGTAGGTTGTTTCGCCCGTAGCGCATGTGGTGTCCATGGGCTCCGATTCTTTAGCTTCGGGACCTAATGTCAGCGCGGCATGCGTATGGCGGCGATCGCGAAGCAGCGTTGCTACTGGTACTACATGCATTCGTTGACTGTTCAGGCGCAACACGGTCACGCTTAGGGATACTTGCCATGCTTGGTTCGGTTGTTATCTTGGGTGCAAACGTGAAGGGTAGTCTGCAAAGAGTGACGCTACTGCATCCTTCTTAAGCCACCTCTTCCTATATTCTATGAAATCTTCGCGTTGCAAACGACGGCTGCATATGCAAGTAAGTATAAACGACGGCTGCATATGCAATGCAAGTATTGAACCGGCAGCATGGCCTGACAGACTGCCTACGGAATACGTACAGCGGGGATGGCAAGACACGCGAACATGCAGCATCTGCATTCTTTGCTGTTTCGCATTTATTTTCAAGTGGTGATAGCCTGAATGACTGATGAAAAGACGACGTCATCTATGACACAATAAAATACCATCTAGCATCTTTTTATTGCCACCACGGTTAGAGCGTGATAAAACACAGCGCGCAGCTATGTTCGTGTTTCTTTCCATCTCCCTGTACCCGTGAAAGCCTGCAAGAAGCACAAATGCAATTAAACTCGGATGCAAACACGAATTCGTGAGCTTCATGATACGCGCGGCCGTTCAGCGACAGCTTCCCGTAGTCTACTTGCACAGAGCCACCACGCGGCAGCGGCGAGCGGACGTGGAGCGCGCGCTCGACGGCCCGAGGAGAGCGTTCGCCCAGGCACTGAGAAATAGAGGAGGCACTGGTTCAAATTAATGAACAACAGAAAGCAAGTGGAACTGCGCATAACACAAACCTTTGACGACATATCATACATGATCAAATATGTAAGATCTCCCCATAAACATGGTCAAATCGCACATGATTGCAGAGTTCCCACCAACGGGTAGAAAGCAGCTGAAAAGTACGTACAAAAGCATGGCTCAGCAAGGGCTCCACATTGAATGTTCCACGCGGCAAGAAGCTGGCCACTGTTAGACTTGCACAAAGTAGGTTGTCAGATCCTTTTCCTTCGAATTGAAGCTTTGCATTTGAAGACTCAAGGCCAGGCACCCGTCCCTGTAATGCAGATAGGAGCAGAACTTGCAGTATCAAGTGGTCTAAAATTAACGAAATCAAAATAATGGTAGAGCCCCAGATTAGTGTAATATCAAATTAGATCAGATCAGGTTAGTGCAAGCAAGTACACTTTTCGGCATCAGTGCAACAAAGAATCGTCATTAGTAGTAGAGGATGCCCTAGCTAACTCTAGCCAGAATTTAAAAATATGTCAACGCACTCTATGATGATGCGGCCAAATTCATGTTGTTGACTATTGCACGGAGTAAGTCCCACTATCTTTGCATTCTGCTTAGTTGCTTTATTAGGCAGGATTGATTAACCAACTTTTGAAGCAACGAAGCTAGGCAAAAGAAATTCCAATAAGCAAGTTGTAGATTGGTTTGCAAAACGACCGATTAGGCAGTTTCTAACTTTCTATTTACTAATTATGAGTGTTTTTCTGCTTACTACAGATACTCACGAAATACAAAAATATGACAGCAGAACTATCACATGGCCCCATTGCGTGCCGTCATTACAGTGCGCTCTAACGTTCCGCGTACAAACGATATGCTTCCCTCGCAATGGTTCATGACAGCAATATGTAGACATAGCGGTTATCGCTTGTGCTGCAGCAAGCAACAGGTGCGTCATCACACAATCTTGGGAACAGTACTACGAAATACATACATGAGTGCATACATGAGTACATACATTAGTGCATGCCTTCGCTTGGAATGGCAGCATAACCAAGCATTAAATATAATACTCAAATGTTGCTTCTTTGTAGAAGACGATGTTATTATCGCCAGCCAGTTTGCATTTTTTAACATTATTCAAGGGGCTTTTTACCATAGCACCAACACGGTGCCAAAATACATCCTTTGTAGTATAGCAAAGCAACCGAAGATATTAAACTTAAGCACAGATTTCAATGTCTACTGCTCTTTTATATTCTGCTATATTACCACTGACTCTATTATGCCCTCCTAATATTCCTAGCTGCAACATTCATTCATTTCATTTCATTTAGTGATGTCAGCCCTATTGGTCTATGACAGGAGCACGGTGTTAGAATAGTTTAGGTGGAGCGACGGCGCGTTGGAATAAGGTGAATTCGGGGACCTGTTTCCCTTTCTTGCCGAAAGGAGGCGCGCGCGCGACGGTGGCCACCTGGCTATACCCAGCGCAAGCCTGACGCTTCTGACATTCGGTATTTTAGCATGTTTAGCGATATTGCAAGGCCCTGTGAGGATTGTGTGGTATTGTAATATCATACACATAAGTTCAATATAAAAACTTAGCAGTGTTTTATGGATGACGGTTCGGCATGCGGCGTGAAGCTCATAAACACCACCTTCGGCCTCGGCAACACCGTGGCCTAAGCGATCGTGCCCGCATTTTGTCTGCAAAAGTAAATCTGCAGTTGCGTGACGCGTGTTGAATTCACCCTTCGTTTGCCCTCGAAAGATTAATTGATGTATTTGTGGTCAGCATCATATAAAGAGCAAGTATCATGCGTAAGGGAGGGGCATTTCGCATATGAGATCAAGTGACCATCTGGTGTCTTTTACTACGAACCGCTTATTTGCAAATTCCGTAAACATTTGCGAGAAGACGAATGCTTCAATGTAATGGAATAGAATAACTCATAGGTCTTTCGGGGCGTGCACTAGCACGTGACGCGCCGCTCCCACGTCGGAAAATACAGGAAATCGCGCATGAAAATGTTTTTCACGAATAAAATCTGTTGTTTGCAACTCGCGATCCTTCCGTGGAATAGCATGTAACCACAATTTCAAGCGGTCACTATCCTTCAGAGCAGCGAAAAGGGAAACTTTCTTCGTGCATAGATTTGTAGCCCGAGTTGCATTGCGGCACAAAGCACTTCTTGCCCATATGGACAAATAAGTTGTGTAAATAAAGACACGATGAACAAGGATAAGCTATTTCAAACAGGCTAGCATTTGGGTGGCAGGCGTTTCGACTGGCGAACGTATGTGCACGAATGGGGCCTCATCTGGTTTGGCGTGTTAGTTTTAACGGGTAAGACAGTGACGACACGGAATATGGTGTCACTCTCAATTCCTGTCATTCCCGAAAGAAGAAACTGGAAAGCAAATGGTTAGGACGCTGAAAAGAAAACGAGCACGACCATTTCACGTTTGTGCACCCAGAGCAGGGCACAAAGTTCTACTTCTGCTACTGCAACAAACAGCATGTCTGTGACGAATAATGAAAGGCACAATCAGAATGGCACATGGTGAGTCATGATGGATTGGTCGTTAAACGGATGTTAACCATCATTACCACGCGCCAGCCAGCACGTGTAAACGTTGCAAAGGCGTCTGCTTGAATCAATCCGATATGGTGCATGCACAACGACAACCCACGAGAGGAATTTCTAACCTACCATTGTCAAATGTGTTGCTTTCTTCTGACGACCATCATTTAGTGAAAAGTCAACCCCCCCCCCCCCTCCGCCACCGCTTTCTTTTTCAGGAAATGCCATTTTCTTTTTTCACTAACCCAGTTCGGGTCCGCCACGGTGGATCAGTGGCTAAGGTGCTCGGCTGCTGACCCGAAAGTCGTGGGTTCGATCCCGGCCGCGGTGGTCGCACTTCAGTGGAGGCGAAATGGCAGAGGCCTGTGTACTGCGCTAGATGGTCGAAATTTCCGGAGCCCTCCAATGCGGCGTCTCTCATAATAATATCGTGGTTTGGGGATGTAAAACCCCAGATATTATTAACCCAATTCGTCACAGCGGCCTCACCCAATTTGCCACGGTGCCCTTATTAAAATATTTTTGAAATTCGTGTTCACCTGTAAACTCATTATCGCTGTTCGCAGAAGCTATAATTCCTATGTGTTTCCATCTGTTTGCTACCGCCACTGAATTTTCTTGATGTTGTGCATTTACTTTCAAATCAGAGTGATATGTGCGGTTACCCTGATAAAAAACGAACGGCCAGCAGTTGAAGAGCTGTCGCAAATGCAGCTTTGTAAGCGACGCGGCCCCCGTTGAAGCGGCTGACCTGAAGCCTCGATGCACCCAGCGCAGCCTGTCGGAAAAAATGCGAAGCGCGTCTCCGTGTTCGGCGGGGAGGCTGCGTGGCGGAGGCGGAGCGTCGGTACACCTAACCTATTCTAACACCGTGGACAGGAGTAAGGACCAAGCACAGACTACAGCCACCATCAATTGCACACTACTAAAGTGATGCTCATTATTCCTACACAAATCGTGCAATGAGTGCTTAATGATATCTGTATCCAGGTCCTCTAATTCTCTTCAGTCCCCATCTTTTCATATTTGCTTGTGGCAAGCACAAAAACATAAACAAACAAATTATGTGCACACTTTGTACCATTTGTTTGTCTGTGTTTTTATGTCTCATTTTCGTACTTAGTGCAAAGAAAACATGAACAGCCACTAACTATACCCTTTCAATGCTCTTTCGACTCTACTCTCTACAGGGGACATGCCAGGTTAAGATTACAAATTAAACTAAAGCATTTAACGTCCCCAAGCAAGCAGGCTATGAAAGATGCTGTAGTGGCGGGAGGCCACAGGTTACTTTTGACCATCTAGGACTCTTTGGCGAGCCCATAAATCAAAGTAAACAAGCGTGTTTTTTCACTTTGCTCCCATCAGAATATAGCCACCATGGCTAGCAAATGAACCTGTGACCTATTGCTTTGCAGCTGAATGCCTTTGAGTCACCACTATGGGCATGCCTTGTGTGGCACGCTACAAAAACTCACTATGGGAACTAACTTTTAATGTTGGCAGCTGTTCCAATGCTAAGTCAACAGAAGAAGCAAACTTACAAATCGGGTGTTCCATGCTACTGCGATGGCGGGAAAGAAACCGAGAAGATCACTTGCACTTGGCACTTCTGAAAGATATGCGAGGAAAGAGAAAGGCTCTGCAGTGGAACACCAATCAACATCTACAACATATAGAAATATGTAGTCCTCATTTCTTACACTAGAAACTAAGTCACACTACCTTTCATTAATAGAGATACCCTCAAACTAAAATGATATTGTGTCTACAGATAAGCAAATACAAATACAATTATGCTGTATAAAGTGTTACAGGAGCATGTGCCACAAGGACTCCTTGAAGTCATTGTGTAGTGCATATAATATTTCACAATTATCAGTACTAACATAGAACTGTCATAAACTAATATTGAATGCTTGAAGCTGCTTTAGCAGGGACAAAGCACACACTATTTTTCCTGCAACGGTGACAATTATGCATAGATGAGCAAACATAAAACATGACATGTTGTGCATTACTCAATGTAAAACAGCGCACCTTCAAGATAGCCCATTAAAATTAGTCATACCCCCAAAATATTCTATTCACAATCTGTCACTGTGCTTTTATCAAAATCATGAAGAGCAGAGATGCGTTAGGAGATGGAGGATTTAGCTTTAGGCTTTGACCAGCATGTTGAACAAGATACTAGTGGTAGCATATTGTACAGTTTTTTTTTCAGCGCATCTTACGTCACAATGGCGGTAAATCGGGCTAGTCGGTTGTTCATGATCGTAAAATAACAGCGCAAAAAAACGACGGACGAACACAAAGAGTTTGTCTCTCTGTGTTCGTTCGTCGTTTTTTCACGCTGTTACTTTACGAACATCTTACTTCACTACAATACCAATGTAAGTGCAGGTGACAGCAAAGAGAGCCCTGGCACTTCTTTCATACTAAAGCTACTGCCAGGGACAATCACTCACAAAGTGCTGAGCGAGATTTCCCATTACCTTGACACCTCAGGAGGAGCACAAGAATGTGGAACACTTCACACAGCAGCTCATCATCCAAGCGACGCTCAAGGGCGTCCTTGAGCAGAGCCAGCACCATCCGCTCGCTGCTGACGTTAAGCTGCACGCGCATGGTTGCTTTTTCAGCTGCTGTAGCCTTTGCTTCATTCTGCAACTTGGAGCTGGGTGAGAAAGCGAAAGAAATGCACGATTTTCCGAACTAGCCCTCGTGCTATACATATTCGAAGGTTGATATGTTGTCTGGTGTAATCTATCGGTGGACGTGAATAATACATGATTAGATCTTTAGTGATACTAGCAGCACACACCCGAAAAAAAGAAACACGAAACTTGACTTCACCTGCAACATTTTACCAGGCAAAAACAAATCTCGCGGTGAAATTAGCTTTGCAATGTTTTTTGCTGCTCATGAGCTATATTTATAGCTTACTGGCTAAAGTTGCTAGAATTTTCTGCAGACTACATAAAGAAATGCTTCTCGTCAAAGCCCGAATTTGTCTGTCTAGATTGGCATTGCCTGGGTTTGGACAATAGCGTAGAAAAAATGATATATGGAGAAGAGGCGACTTCATTACTCACTGTAGAACGTCACATGCTCCTGTGAAAATGACTTTCGGCAGATGAGTACAATAAGTACACAGGAACACCACTTGAGACAGTTTTACCGTAGACACACTCAAGATAAACATGTTCTATCAGGGATTTGTCGAAAGAGTATGCGGCAACAGTGACAGAGTGATCAAAGTGGGTTTTTTGTGTGGGATATCACGGGTGGCTCAAGCTAACCTGCCGACATCAAGGCAAAAGGTTTGTGCAAAAATAAAAAACCCTCAACAGACACAAAAGAGAGACCTACAGAGCAGACGGTTGCAGCAACTGAAGCACAGCCATCTGCAGAGCTTCTAAGCAGACAGCCACCTTCTTCAGACTCTCAAGACTACTGTCCTGGAAAAAAAAGGAACAGATTAGGCAAGCTACAAAGACCCCTCGTGTTCTCGATAGCTGCCTTCCTAGTGCATCTCCGTTTTACAGTGTTGCCCATTGTTCAAAAAGAGCACATGTATGTAGAGCATATGCAAATTTGTCCCTGTGCGCAATCGCCCAGCATTGCAACAGATGACCTGTGGTTGGCGGAATTAGCACCTTTCAACATTCCCTACTAATGTATCTACATAACTTCAGCTGGCCGTTGCAGCCAAAGTCGGGTACAACATTAGAAGGCACGAGCAGTTTCACCTCAACAATGGATGCACTTGAGCCTTCACCATTGAGCACATGCTCTAGGCCAACGTCATAAGCGCATGGCTGGTGACCCCTCTGTTGGAGACATCGCCGAGTACATGAGTGGGACTATTTTTTTTAGTCGCGGAAGCAATCGGCTGCCACGCTTCAGACATCTTGGTTTTTAAGTTGTATCTGAATACAGTGTGCCAGCAGAGTTGCACAATGGGGTGTTCCTTTTAGAAGTAGCCTGCACTGCACATTCAATGCCATGCATACGTTACTTCAACACAATGCACTCAAAGAACACGTTATGGTTGGTAAGTGTAACCTGTATGCCCTAAATAGCAAGCATAGTTTACTAGCTGAATTCTTCAGCTAGTCCGTGTACAGAAGTTTAGGTACACTAAAACTGACTAAGTAGAACCGCAGCGAAATTCCTTGTGAACTTTGAGCGATGATGGACATACCTGTATATACAGGAGCCTGTCCAATTTGATTCCAACAAAGCTGTCCCGCAATGTCTTGGTGATGAGAGAATACCTGAGCAA